>NC_092730.1:5682507-5759841 GCF_047496885.1 Scyliorhinus torazame | reverse complement strand
CGCCCCTCCCCAGCGCAGTGAGTGCTCCGCCCCTCCCCCGCGCAGTGAGTGCTCCGCCCCTCCCCCGCGCAGTGAGTGCTCCGCCCCTCCCCGAGCAGAGTGCTCCGCCCCTTCCCCGCGCAGTGAGTGCTCGGCCCGTCCCCGAGCAGAGTGCTCCGCCCCTCCCGTGCGCAGTGAGTGCTCCGCCCCTCCCCGAGCAGAGTGCTCCGCCCCTCCACCGCGCAGTGAGTGCTCCGCCCCTCCCCGAGCAGAGTGCTCCGCCCCGCCACCGCGCAGTGAGTGCTCCGCCCCGCCACCGCGCAGTGAGTGCTCTTGCCCTCCACCCCGCGCAGTGAGTGCTCCGCCCCTCCCCCCGCACAGTGAGTGCTCCGCCCCTTCCCCCGCACAGTGAGTGCTCTGCCCCCCGCCGCGCAGTGAGTGCTCCGCCCCTCCCCCGCGCAGTGAGTGCTCCGCCCCTCCCCCCGCGCAGTGAGTGCTCCGCCCCTCCCCCCGCGCAGTGAGTGCTCCGCCCCTCCCCCCGCGCAGTGAGTGCACCGCCCCCCCAGCGCAGTGAGTGCTCCGCCCCTCCCTGAGCAGAGTGCTCCGCCCCTCCCTCCGCGCAGTGAGTGCTCCGCCCCACCCGTGCAGTGAGTGTCCGCCCCTCCCCGAGCAGAGTGCTCCGCCCCTCCCCCCGCGCAGTGAGTGCTCCGCCCCTCCCCCCACGCAGTGAGTGCTCCGGCCCCCGCGAGTGAGTGCTCCGCCCCTCCCCCGCGCAGTGAGTGCTCCGCCCCTCCCCCCGCGCAGTGAGTGCTCCGCCCCTCCCACGCGCCGTGAGTGCTCCGCCCCTCCCGAGCAGTGAGTGCTCAGCCCCTCCCCCGCGCAGTGAGTGCTCCACCCCTCCCCCGCGCAGTGAGTGCTCCGCCCCTCCCCCGCGCAGTGAGTGCTCCGCCCCTCCCCGCGCAGTGAATGCTCCGCCCCTCCCCGCGCAGTGAATGCTCCGCCCCTCCCCCGCGCAGTGAGTGCTCCGCCCCTCCCCGAGCAGAGAGCTCCGCCCTCCCCCACGCAGTGAGTGCTCCGCCCCTCCCCCGCGCAGTGAGTGCTCCGCCCCTCCCCCTGCGCAGTGAGTGCTCCGCCCCTCCGCGCAATGAGTGCTCCGCCCTCCCCGAGCAGAGTGCTCCGCCCCTCCCCCGCGCAGTGAGTGCTCCGCCCCTCCCCCCGCGCAGTGAGTGCTCCGCCCCTCCCCCCGCGCAGTGAGTGCTCCTCCCCTCCCACCGCGCAGTGAGTGCACCGCCCCCCCAGCGCAGTGAGTGCTCCGCCCCTCCCTGAGCAGAGTGCTCCGCCCCTCCCCCGCGCAGTGAGTGCTCCGCCCCTCCCCCCGCGCAGTGTGTGCTCCGCCCCTCCCCCCGCGCAGTGAGTGCTCCGCCCCTACCCCCGCGCAGTGAGTGCTCCGCCCCTCCCCCGCGCAGTGAGTGCTCCGCCCCTCCCCCCGCGCAGTGAGTGCTCCGCCCCTCCCCCCGCGCAGTGAGTGCTCCACCCCTCCCCCCGCGCAGTGAGTGCTCTGCCCCTCCCCCCGCGCAGTGAGTGCTCTGCCCCTCCCCCGCGCAGTGAGTGCTCTGCCCCTCCCCCCGCGCAGTGAGTGCTCCGCCCCTCCCCCGTGCAGTGAGTGCTCCGCCCCTCCCCCCCCCGCAGTGAGTGCTCCGCCCCTCCCCCCACAGTGAGTGCTCCGCGCCTCCCCCCCGCGCAGTCAGTGCTCCGCCCCATCCCCCACGCAGTGAGTGCTGCGGCCCCCCGCGCAGTGAGTGCTCCGCCCCTCCCCCGCGCAGTGAGTGCTCCGCCCCTCCCCCCCGCGCAGTGAGTGCTCCGCCCCTCCCCCCACAGTGAGTGCTCCGCGCCTCCCCCCCGCGCAGTGAGTGCTCCGCCCCATCCCCCACGCAGTGAGTGCTGCGGCCCCCCACGCAGTGAGTGCTGCGGCCCCCCACGCAGTGAGTGCTCCGCCCCTCCCCCGCGCAGTGAGTGCTCCGCCCCTCCCCCGCGCAGTGAGTGCTCCGCCCCTCCCCGAGCTGTGAGTGCTCCGCCCCTCCCTAGCTGTGAGTGCTCCACCCCTCCCCCCGCGCAGTGAGTGCTCCGCTCCTCCCCCGCGCAGTGAGTGCTCCGCCCCTCCCCCGCGCAGTGAGTGCTCCGCCCCTCCCCCGCGCAGTGAGTGCTCCGCCCCTCCCCGCGCAGTGAGTGCTCCGCCACTCCCCCGCGCAGTGAGTGCTCCGCCACTCCCCCGCGCAGTGAGTGCTCCGCCACTCCCCCGCGCAGTGAGTGCTCCGCCCCTCCCCGCGCAGAGAGTGCTCCGCCCCTCCCCCGCGCTGTGAGTGCTCCGCCCCCCCGCGCTGTGAGTGCTCCGCCCCTCCCCCCGCTCAGTCAGTGCTCCGCCCCTCCCCCCGCACAGTGAATGCTGCGCCCCTCCCCCGCACAGTGAGTGCTCCGTCCCTCCCCCCGCACAGTGAATGCTGCGCCCCTCCCCCGCACAGTGAGTGCTCCGTCCCCCAGCGCAATGAGTGCTCCGCCCCTCCGCAGCGCAGTGAGTGCTCCGCCCCTCCCCCGCGCAATGAGTGCTCCGCCCCTCCCCAGCGCAGTGAGTGCTCCGCCCCTCCCCCGCGCAGTGAGTGCTCCGCCCCTCCCCGAGCAGAGTGCTCCGCCCCTTCCCCGCGCAGTGAGTGCTCGGCCCGTCCCCGAGCAGAGTGCTCCGCCCCTCCGTGCGCAGTGAGTGCTCCGCCCCTCCCGAGCAGAGTGCTCCGCCCCTCCACCGCGCAGTGAGTGCTCCGCCCCTCCCCGAGCAGAGTGCTCCGCCCCGCCACCGCGCAGTGAGTGCTCCGCCCCGCCACCGCGCAGTGAGTGCTCTTGCCCTCCACCCCGCGCAGTGAGTGCTCCGCCCCTCCCCCCGCACAGTGAGTGCTCCGCCCCTTCCCCCGCACAGTGAGTGCTCTGCCCCCCCGCCGCGCAGTGAGTGCTCCGCCCCTCCCACCGCGCAGTGAGTGCTCCGCCCCCCGCGCAGTGAGTGCTCCGCCCGTCCCCGAACAGAGTGCTCCGCCCGTCCCCGAGCAGAGTGCTCCGCCCCCCCGCGCAGTGAGTGCTCCGCCCCTCCCCGAGCAGAGTGCTCCGCCCCTCCCCCGCGCAGTGAGTGCTCCGCCCGTCCCCGAGCAGAGTGCTCCGCCCCTCCCCGAGCAGAGTGCTCCTCCCCTCCCCCGCGCAGTGAGTGCTCCTCCCCTCCCCCCACGCAGTGAGTGCTCCTCCCCTCCCCCCACGCAGTGAGTGCTCCGCCCCTCCCCCGCGCAGTGAGTTCTCCGCCCCTCCCCCGCGCAGTGAGTTCTCCGCCCCTCCCCCGCGCAGTGAGTGCTCCGCCCCTCCCCGCGCAGTGAGTGCTCCCGCCCCTCCCCGAGCAGAGAGCTCCGCCCCTCCCCGCGCAGTGAGTGCTCCTCCCCTCCCACGCGCAGTGAGTGCTCCGCCCCTCCCCGCGCAGTGAGTGCTCCGCCCCCCCACGCAGTGCGTGCTCCGCCCCCCCCCGAGCAGAGTGCTCCGCCCCTCCCCCGCGCAGTGAGTGCTCCGCCCCTCCCCCCGCGCAGTGAGTGCTCCGCCCCTCCCCCCGCGCAGTGAGTGCTCCGCCCCTCCCCCCGCGCAGTGAGTGCTCCGCCCCTCCCCCCGCGCAGTGAGTGCACCGCCCCCCCAGCGCAGTGAGTGCTCCGCCCCTCCCTGAGCAGAGTGCTCCGCCCCTCCCTCCGCGCAGTGAGTGCTCCGCCCCACCCGTGCAGTGAGTGTCCGCCCCTCCCCGAGCAGAGTGCTCCGCCCCTCCCCCCGCGCAGTGAGTGCTCCGCCCCTCCCCCACGCAGTGAGTGCTCCGGCCCCCGCGAGTGAGTGCTCCGCCCCTCCCCCGCGCAGTGAGTGCTCCGCCCCTCCCCCGCGCAGTGAGTGCTCCGCCCCTCCCACGCGCCGTGAGTGCTCCGCCCCTCCCCGAGCAGTGAGTGCTCAGCCCCTCCCCCGCGCAGTGAGTGCTCCACCCCTCCCCGCGCAGTGAGTGCTCCGCCCCTCCCCCGCGCAGTGAGTGCTCCGCCCCTCCCCCGCGCAGTGAATGCTCCGCCCCTCCCCGCGCAGTGAATGCTCCGCCCCTCCCCCGCGCAGTGAGTGCTCCGCCCCTCCCCGAGCAGAGAGCTCCGCCCCTCCCCCACGCAGTGAGTGCTCCGCCCCTCCCCCGCGCAGTGAGTGCTCCGCCCCTCCCCCTGCGCAGTGAGTGCTCCGCCCCTCCGCGCAATGAGTGCTCCGCCCTCCCCGAGCAGAGTGCTCCGCCCCTCCCCCCGCGCAGTGAGTGCTCCGCCCCTCCCCCCGCCAGTGAGTGCTCCGCCCCTCCCCCCGCGCAGTGAGTGCTCCGCCCCTCCCACTGCGCAGTGAGTGCACCGCCCCCCCAGCGCAGTGAGTGCTCCGCCCCTCCCTGAGCAGAGTGCTCCGCCCCTCCCCCGCGCAGTGAGTGCTCCGCCCCTCCCCCCGCGCAGTGTGTGCTCCGCCCCTCCCCCCGCGCAGTGAGTGCTCCGCCCCTACCCCCGCGCAGTGAGTGCTCCGCCCCTCCCCCGCGCAGTGAGTGCTCCGCCCCTCCCCGCGCAGTGAGTGCTCCGCCCCTCCCCCCGCGCAGTGAGTGCTCCGCCACTCCCCCCGCGCAGTGAGTGCTCCGCCCCTCCCCCCGCGCAGTGAGTGCTCTGCCCCTCCCCCCGCGCAGTGAGTGCTCTGCCCCTCCCCCCGCGCAGTGAGTGCTCCGCCCCTCCCCCGCGCAGTGAGTGCTCCGCCCCTCCCCCCCCGCAGTGAGTGCTCCGCCCCTCCCCCACAGTGAGTGCTCCGCGCCTCCCCCCCGCGCAGTCAGTGCTCCGCCCCATCCCCCACGCAGTGAGTGCTGCGGCCCCCCGCGCAGTGAGTGCTCCGCCCCTCCCCCGCGCAGTGAGTGCTCCGCCCCTCCCCCGCGCAGTGAGTGCTCCGCCCCTCCCCCGCGCAGTGAGTGCTCCGCCACTCCCCCGCGCAGTGAGTGCTCCGCCCCTCCCCCGCGCAGTGAGTGCTCCGCCCCTCCCCCCGCGCAGTGAGTGCTCCGCCCCACCCGTGCAGTGAGTGCTCCGCCCCTCCCCGAGCAGAGTGCTCCGCCCCTCCCCCCGCGCAGTGAGTGCTCCGCCCCTCCCCCGCGCAGTGAGTGCTCCGCCCCTCCCCCCGCGCAGTGAGTGCTCCGCCCCTCCCCCGCGCAGTGAGTGCTCCGCCCCTCCCCCGCGCAGTGAGTGCTCCGCCCCTCCCCCGCGCAGTGAGTGCTCCGCCCCTCCCCCGCGCAGTGAGTGCTCCGCCCCTCCCCCGCGCAGTGAATGCTCCGCCCCTCCCCGCGCAGTGAATGCTCCGCCCTCCCCCCGCGCAGTGAATGCTCCGCCCCTCCCCCCGCGCAGTGAGTGCTCCGCCCCCCCGCGCAGTGAGTGCTCCGCCCCCCCGCGCAGTGAGTGCTCCGCCCCGCCCCCCCGCGCAGTGAGTGCTCCGCCCCGCCCCCCCCCGCGCAGTGAGTGCTCCGCCCCTCCCCGCGCAGTGAGTGCTCCGCCCCTCCCCGAGCAGAGTGCTCCGCCCCTCCACCCGCGCAGTGAGTGCTCCGCCCCTCCACCCCGCGCAGTGAGTGCTCCGCCCCTCCACCCCGCGCAGTGAGTGCTCCGCCCCTCCACCCCGCGCAGTGAGTGCTCCGCCCCTCCACCCCGCGCAGTGAGTGCTCCGCCCCTCCCCCGCGCAGTGAGTGCTCCGCCCCTCCCCGAGCAGAGTGCTCCGCCCCTCTCCCCGCTCAGTGAGTGCTCCGCCCCTTCCCGAGCAGAGTGCTCCGCCCCTCCCCCCGCACAGTGAGTGCTCCGCCCCTCCCCCTCACAGTGAGTGCTCCGCCCCTCCATGAGCAGAGTGCTCCGCCCCTCCACCCCGCGCAGTGAGTGCTCCGCCCCTCCACCCCGCGCAGTGAGTGCTCCGCCCCTCCCCGAGCAGAGTGCTCCGCCCCTCCCCCGCGCAGTGTGCTCCGCCCCTCCCCGAGCAGAGTGCTCCGCACCTCCCCCGCGCAGTGAGTGCTCCGCCCCTCCCCGCGCAGTGAGTGCTCCGCCCCTCCCCCGCGCAGTGAGTGCTCCGCCCCTCCCCGCGCAGTGAGTGCTCCGCCCCTCCCCCGCGCAGTGAGTGCTCCGCCCCTCCCCGCGCAGTGAGTGCTCCGCCCCTCCCCGAGCAGAGTGCTCCGCCCCTCCCCCGCGCAGTGAGTGCTCCGCCCCTCCCCCGCGCAGTGAGTGCTCCGCCCCTCCCCCGCGCAGTGTGTGCTCCGCCCCCTCCCCGCGCAGTGAGTTCTCCGCCCGTCCCCCCGCGCAGTGAGTGCTCCGCCCCTCCCCCCGCGCAGTGAGTGCTCCGCCCCTCCCCCGCGCAGTGAGTGCTCCGCCCCCCCGCGCAGTGAGTGCTCCGCCCCCTCCCCCGCACAGTGAGTGCTCCGCCCCTCCCCGAGCAGAGTGCTCCGCCCCTCCCCCCCACGCAGTGAGTGCTCCGCCCCTCCCCCCGCGCAGTGAGTGCTCCGCCCCTCCCCCCGCGCAGTGAGTGCTCCGCCCCTCCCCCCCCGCGCAGTGAGTGCTCCGCCCCTCCCCGCGCAGTGAGTGCTCCGCCCCTCCCCCCGCACAATGAGTGCTCTGCCCCCCGCCGCGCAGTGAGTGCTCCGCCCTCCCACCGCGCAGTGAGTGCTCCGCCCCCCGCGCAGTGAGTGCTCCGCCCCCCCGCGCAGTGAGTGCTCCGCCCCTCCCCCCGCGCAGTGAGTGCTCCGCCCCACCCCCGCGCAGTGAGTGCTCCGCCCCCTCCCCCGCGCAGTGAGTGCTCCACACCTCCCCGCGCAGTGAGTGCTCCGCCCCTCCCCTGCGCAGTGAGTGCTCCGCCCCTCCCCCCGCGCAGTGAGTGCTCCGCCCCTCCCCCCGCGCAGTGAGTGCTCCGCCCCTCCCCCCGCGCAGTGAGTGCTCCGCCCCTCCCCCGCGCAGTGAGTGCCCCGCCCCTCCCCCGCGCAGTGAGTGCTCCGCCCCTCCCCCGCGCAGTGAGTGCTCCGCCCATCCCCCCGCACAGTGAGTGCTCTGCCCCTCCCCCGCGCAGTGATTGCTCCGCCCCTACCCCCGCGCAGTGAGTGCTCCGCCCCTCCCCCGCGCAGTGAGTGCTCCGCCCATCCCCCCGCACAGTGAGTGCTCTGCCCCTCCCCCCGCGCAGTGATTGCTCCGCCCCTCCCCCCGCGCAGTGAGTGCTCCGCCCCCCGCGCAGTGAGTGCTCCGCCCCCCGCGCAGTGAGTGCTCCGCCCCCCCGCGCAGTGAGTGCTCCGCCCCCCCGCGCAGTGAGTGCTCCGCCGCTCCCCCCGCGCAGTGAGTGCTCCGCCCCTCCCCGCGCAGTGAGTGCTCCGCCCCCCCGCGCAGTGAGTGCTCCGCCCCTCCCCGAGCAGAGTGCTCAGCCCCTCCCCCGCGCAGTGAGTTCTCTGCCCGCCCCCCCGCGCAGTGAGTGCTCCGCCCCTCCCCCGCGCAGTGAGTGCTCCGCCGCTCCCCCCGCGCAGTGAGTGCTCCGCCCCTCCCCCGCGCAGTGAGTGCTCCGCCCCCCCGCGCAGTGAGTGCTCCGCCCCTCCCCGAGCAGAGTGCTCAGCCCCTCCCCCGCGCAGTGAGTGCTCCGCCCCTCCCAGCGCAGTGAGTGCTCCGCCGCTCCCCAGCGCAGTGAGTGCTCCGCCCCTCCCCGCGCAGTGAGTGCTCCGCCCCTCCCCCACGCAGTGAGTGCTCCGCCCCTCCCTGAGCAGAGTGCTCCGCCCCTCCCTCCGCGCAGTGAGTGCTCCGCCCCACCCGTGCAGTGAGTGTCCGCCCCTCCCCGAGCAGAGTGCTCCGCCCCTCCCCCCGCGCAGTGAGTGCTCCGCCCCTCCCCCCACGCAGTGAGTGCTCCGGCCCCCGCGAGTGAGTGCTCCGCCCCTCACCCGCGCAGTGAGTGCTCCGCCCCTCCCCCCGCGCAGTGAGTGCTCCGCCCCTCCCACGCGCCGTGAGTGCTCCGCCCCTCCCCGAGCAGTGAGTGCTCAGCCCCTCCCCCGCGCAGTGAGTGCTCCACCCCTCCCCCGCGCAGTGAGTGCTCAGCCCCTCCCCCGCGCAGTGAATGCTCCGCCCCTCCCCCGCGCAGTGAATGCTCCGCCCCTCCCCCGCGCAGTGAGTGCTCCGCCCCTCCCCGAGCAGAGAGCTCCGCCCCTCCCCCACGCAGTGAGTGCTCCGCCCCTCCCCCGCGCAGTGAGTGCTCCGCCCCTCCCCCTGCGCAGTGAGTGCTCCGCCCCTCCGCGCAATGAGTGCTCCGCCCTCCCCGAGCAGAGTGCTCCGCCCCTCCCCCTGCGCAGTGAGTGCTCCGCCCCTCCCCACGCGCAGTGAGTGCTCCGCCCCTCCCCCCCCGCGCAGTGAGTGCTCCGCCCCTCCCCCCCGCGCAGTGAGTGCTCCGCCCCTCCCCGCGCAGTGAGTGCTCCGCCCCTCCCCCCGCACAATGAGTGCTCTGCCCCCCGACGCGCAGAGAGTGCTCCGCCCCTCCCACCGCGCAGTGAGTGCTCCGCCCCCCCGCGCAGTGAGTGCTCCGCCCCCCCGCGCAGTGAGTGCTCCGCCCCTCCCCCCGCGCAGTGAGTGCTCCGCCCCACCCCCGCGCAGTGAGTGCTCCGCCCCCTCCCCCGCGCAGTGAGTGCTCCACACCTCCCCGCGCAGTGAGTGCTCCGCCCCTCCCCTGCGCAGTGAGTGCTCCGCCCCTCCCCCGCGCAGTGAGTGCTCCGCCCCTCCCCCCGCGCAGTGAGTGCTCCGCCCCTCCCCCCGCGCAGTGAGTGCTCCGCCCCTCCCCCCGCGCAGTGAGTGCTCCGCCCCTCCCCCCGCGCAGTGAGTGCTCCGCCCCTCCCCCGCGCAGTGAGTGCCCCGCCCCTCCCCGCGCAGTGAGTGCTCCGCCCCTCCCCCGCGCAGTGAGTGCTCCGCCCATCCCCCCGCACAGTGAGTGCTCTGCCCCTCCCCCCGCGCAGTGATTGCTCCGCCCCTCCCCCGCGCAGTGAGTGCTCCGCCCCCCGCGCAGTGAGTGCTCCGCCCCCCGCGCAGTGAGTGCTCCGCCCCCCCGCGCAGTGAGTGCTCCGCCCCCCCGCGCAGTGAGTGCTCCGCCCCGCCCCCCACGCAGTGAGTTCTCTGCCCGCCCCCCCGCGCAGTGAGTGCTCCGCCCCTCCCCCGCGCAGTGAGTGCTCCGCCGCTCCCCCCGCGCAGTGAGTGCTCCGCCCCTCCCCCGCGCAGTGAGTGCTCCGCCCCTCCCCCGCGCAGTGAGTGCTCCGCCCCCCCGCGCAGTGAGTGCTCCGCCCCTCCCCGAGCAGAGTGCTCAGCCCCTCCCCCGCGCAGTGAGTGCTCCGCCCCTCCCCCGCGCAGTGAGTGCTCCGCCGCTCCCCAGCGCAGTGAGTGCTCCGCCCCTCCCCGCGCAGTGAGTGCTCCGCCCCTCCCCCACGCAGTGAGTGCTCCGCCCCTCCCTGAGCAGAGTGCTCCGCCCCTCCCTCCGCGCAGTGAGTGCTCCGCCCCACCCGTGCAGTGAGTGTCCGCCCCTCCCCGAGCAGAGTGCTCCGCCCCTCCCCCCGCGCAGTGAGTGCTCCGCCCCTCCCCCCACGCAGTGAGTGCTCCGGCCCCCGCGAGTGAGTGCTCCGCCCCTCCCCCGCGCAGTGAGTGCTCCGCCCCTCCCCCCGCGCAGTGAGTGCTCCGCCCCTCCCACGCGCCGTGAGTGCTCCGCCCCTCCCCGAGCAGTGAGTGCTCAGCCCCTCCCCCGCGCAGTGAGTGCTCCACCCCTCCCCGCGCAGTGAGTGCTCAGCCCCTCCCCCGCGCAGTGAATGCTCCGCCCCTCCCCCGCGCAGTGAATGCTCCGCCCCTCCCCCGCGCAGTGAGTGCTCCGCCCCTCCCCGAGCAGAGAGCTCCGCCCCTCCCCCACGCAGTGAGTGCTCCGCCCCTCCCCCGCGCAGTGAGTGCTCCGCCCCTCCCCCTGCGCAGTGAGTGCTCCGCCCCTCCGCGCAATGAGTGCTCCGCCCTCCCCGAGCAGAGTGCTCCGCCCCTCCCCCCGCGCAGTGAGTGCTCCGCCCCTCCCCCCGCACAGTGAGTGCTCCGCCCCTCCCCCCACGCAGTGAGTGCTCCGCCCCTCCCCCCGCGCAGTGAGTGCTCTGCCCCTCCCCCGCGCAGTGAGTGCTCCGCCCCTCCCCGCGCAGTGAGTGCTCCGCCCCTCCCCCCCGCGCAGTGAGTGCTCCGCCCCTCCCCCCACAGTGAGTGCTCCGCGCCTCCCCCCCGCGCAGTGAGTGCTCCGCCCCATCCCCCACGCAGTGAGTGCTGCGGCCCCCCGCGCAGTGAGTGCTCCGCCCCTCCCCCGCGCAGTGAGTGCTCCGCCCCTCCCCCGCGCAGTGAGTGCTCCGCCACTCCCCCGCGCAGTGAGTGCTCCGCCCCTCCCCCGCGCAGTGAGTGCTCCGCCCCTCCCCCGCGCAGAGAGTGCTCCGCCCCTCCCCCGCGCAGAGAGTGCTCCGCCCCTCCCCCGCGCAGTGAGTGCTCCGCCCCTCCCCCCGCGCAGTGAGTGCTCCGCCCCACCCGTGCAGTGAGTGCTCCGCCCCTCCCCGAGCAGAGTGCTCCGCCCCTCCCCCCCGCGCAGTGAGTGCTCCGCCCCTCCCCCCACGCAGTGAGTGCTCCGGCCCCCGCGAGTGAGTGCTCCGCCCTTCCCCCGCGCAGTGAGTGCTCCGCCCCTCCCCCGCGCAGAGAGTGCTCCGCCCCTCCCCCGCGCAGTGAGTGCTCCGCCCCTCCCCCCGCGCAGTGAGTGCTCCGCCCCACCCGTGCAGTGAGTGCTCCGCCCCTCCCCGAGCAGAGTGCTCCGCCCCTCCCCCCGCGCAGTGAATGCTCCGCCCCTCCCCCGCGCAGTGAATGCTCCGCCCCTCCCCCGCGCAGTGAGTGCTCCGCCCCTCCCCGAGCAGAGAGCTCCGCCCCTCCCCCACGCAGTGAGTGCTCCGCCCCTCCCCCGCGCAGTGAGTGCTCCGCCCCTCCCCCTGCGCAGTGAGTGCTCCGCCCCACCCGTGCAGTGAGTGCTCCTTCCCTCCCCGAGCAGAGTGCTCTGCCCCTCCCCCCGCGCAGTGAGTGCTCCGCCCCTCCCCCCGCACAGTGAGTGCTCCGCCCCTCCCCCCACGCAGTGAGTGCTCCGCCCCTCCCCCCCGCGCAGTGAGTGCTCTGCCCCTCCCCCGCGCAGTGAGTGCTCCGCCCCTCCCCGCGCAGTGAGTGCTCCGCCCCTCCCCCCCGCGCAGTGAGTGCTCCGCCCCTCCCCCCACAGTGAGTGCTCCGCGCCTCCCCCCCGCGCAGTGAGTGCTCCGCCCCATCCCCCACGCAGTGAGTGCTGCGGCCCCCCGCGCAGTGAGTGCTCCGCCCCTCCCCCGCGCAGTGAGTGCTCCGCCCCTCCCCCGCGCAGTGAGTGCTCCGCCACTCCCCCGCGCAGTGAGTGCTCCGCCCCTCCCCCGCGCAGTGAGTGCTCCGCCCCTCCCCCGCGCAGAGAGTGCTCCGCCCCTCCCCCGCGCAGAGAGTGCTCCGCCCCTCCCCCGCGCAGTGAGTGCTCCGCCCCTCCCCCCGCGCAGTGAGTGCTCCGCCCCACCCGTGCAGTGAGTGCTCCGCCCCTCCCCGAGCAGAGTGCTCCGCCCCTCCCCCCCGCGCAGTGAGTGCTCCGCCCCTCCCCCGCGCAGTGAGTGCTCCGCCCCTCCCCCGCGCAGTGAGTGCTCCGCCCCTCCCCCCGCGCAGTGAGTGCTCCGCCCCTCCCCCGCGCAGAGAGTGCTCCGCCCCTCCCCCGCGCAGTGAGTGCTCCGCCCCTCCCCCCGCGCAGTGAGTGCTCCGCCCCACCCGTGCAGTGAGTGCTCCGCCCCTCCCCGAGCAGAGTGCTCCGCCCCTCCCCCCGCGCAGTGAGTGCTCCGCCCCTCCCCCGCGCAGTGAGTGCTCCGCCCCTCCCCCGCGCAGTGAGTGCTCCGCCCCTCCCCCCGTGCAGAGAGTGCTCCGCCCCTCCCCCCCGCGCAGTGAGTGCTCCGCCCCTCCCCCGCGCAGTGAGTGCTCCGCCCCTCCCCCCGCGCAGTGAGTGCTCCGCCCCACCCGTGCAGTGAGTGCTCCTTCCCTCCCCGAGCAGAGTGCTCTGCCCCTCCCCCCGCGCAGTGAGTGCTCCGCCCCTCCCCCGCGCAGTGAGTGCTCCGCCCCTCCCCCGCGCAGTGAGTGCTCCGCCCCTCCCCCCGCGCAGTGAGTGCTCCGCCCCTCCCCCCGCGCAGTGAGTGCTCCGCCCCTCCCCCGCGCAGTGAGTGCTCCGCCCCTCCCCCGCGCAGTGAATGCTCCGCCCCTCCCCGCGCAGTGAATGCTCCGCCCCTCCCCCCGCGCAGTGAATGCTCCGCCCCTCCCCCCGCGCAGTGAGTGCTCCGCCCCCCGCGCAGTGAGTGCTCCGCCCCCCCCCGCGCAGTGAGTGCTCCGCCCCCCCCCCGCGCAGTGAGTGCTCCGCCCCCCCCGCGCAGTGAGTGCTCCGCCCCGCCCCCCCCGCGCAGTGAGTGCTCCGCCCCGCCCCCCCCCGCGCAGTGAGTGCTCTGCCCGTCCCCCGCGCAGTGAGTGCTCTGCCCGTCCCCCGCGCAGTGAGTGCTCCGCCCCTCCCCCGCGCAGTGAGTGCTCCGCCCCTCCCCGAGCAGAGTGCTCCGCCCCTCCACCCCGCGCAGTGAGTGCTCCGCCCCTCCACCCCGCGCAGTGAGTGCTCCGCCCCTCCACCCCGCGCAGTGAGTGCTCCGCCCCTCCACCCCGCGCAGTGAGTGCTCCGCCCCTCCCCCGCGCAGTGAGTGCTCCGCCCCTCCCCGAGCAGAGTGCTCCGCCCCTCTCCCCGCTCAGTGAGTGCTCCGCCCCTCCCCCGCGCAGTGAGTGCTCCGCCCCCTCCCCGCGCAGTGAGTTCTCCGCCCGTCCCCCCGCGCAGTGAGTGCTCCGCCCCTCCCCCCGCGCAGTGAGTGCTCCGCCCCTCCCCCCGCGCAGTGAGTGCTCCGCCCCCCGCGCAGTGAGTGCTCCGCCCCTCCCCCGCACAGTGAGTGCTCCGCCCCTCCCCGAGCAGAGTGCTCCGCCCCTCCCCCCCACGCAGTGAGTGCTCCGCCCCTCCCCCCGCGCAGTGAGTGCTCCGCCCCTCCCCCCGCGCAGTGAGTGCTCCGCCCCTCCCCCCCGCGCAGTGAGTGCTCCGCCCCTCCCCGCGCAGTGAGTGCTCCGCCCCTCCCCCCGCACAATGAGTGCTCTGCCCCCCGCCGCGCAGTGAGTGCTCCGCCCCTCCCACCGCGCAGTGAGTGCTCCGCCCCTCCCACCGCGCAGTGAGTGCTCCGCCCCCCCGCGCAGTGAGTGCTCCGCCCCCCCGCGCAGTGAGTGCTCCGCCCCTCCCCCCGCGCAGTGAGTGCTCCGCCCCACCCCCGCGCAGTGAGTGCTCCGCCCCCTCCCCCGCGCAGTGAGTGCTCCACACCTCCCCGCGCAGTGAGTGCTCCGCCCCTCCCCTGCGCAGTGAGTGCTCCGCCCCTCCCCTGCGCAGTGAGTGCTCCGCCCCTCCCCCGCGCAGTGAGTGCTCCGCCCCTCCCCCCGCGCAGTGAGTGCTCCGCCCCTCCCCCCGCGCAGTGAGTGCTCCGCCCCTCCCCCGCGCAGTGAGTGCCCCGCCCCTCCCCGCGCAGTGAGTGCTCCGCCCCTCCCCCGCGCAGTGAGTGCTCCGCCCATCCCCCCGCACAGTGAGTGCTCTGCCCCTCCCCCCGCGCAGTGATTGCTCCGCCCCTACCCCCGCGCAGTGAGTGCTCCGCCCCTCCCCCGCGCAGTGAGTGCTCCGCCCATCCCCCCGCACAGTGAGTGCTCTGCCCCTCCCCCGCGCAGTGATTGCTCCGCCCCTCCCCCCGCGCAGTGAGTGCTCCGCCCCCCGCGCAGTGAGTGCTCCGCCCCCCGCGCAGTGAGTGCTCCGCCCCCCGCGCAGTGAGTGCTCCGCCCCCCCGCGCAGTGAGTGCTCCGCCCCCCCGCGCAGTGAGTGCTCCGCCCCGCCCCCCGCGCAGTGAGTTCTCTGCCCGCCCCCCCGCGCAGTGAGTGCTCCGCCCCCCCCCCGCGCAGTGAGTGCTCCGCCGCTCCCCCCGCGCAGTGAGTGCTCCGCCCCTCCCCGCGCAGTGAGTGCTCCGCCCCCCCGCGCAGTGAGTGCTCCGCCCCTCCCCGAGCAGAGTGCTCAGCCCCTCCCCCGCGCAGTGAGTGCTCCGCCCCTCCCCCGCGCAGTGAGTGCTCCGCCGCTCCCCAGCGCAGTGAGTGCTCCGCCCCTCCCCGCGCAGTGAGTGCTCCGCCCCTCCCCCACGCAGTGAGTGCTCCGCCCCTCCCTGAGCAGAGTGCTCCGCCCCTCCCTCCGCGCAGTGAGTGCTCCGCCCCACCCGTGCAGTGAGTGTCCGCCCCTCCCCGAGCAGAGTGCTCCGCCCCTCCCCCCGCGCAGTGAGTGCTCCGCCCCTCCCCCCACGCAGTGAGTGCTCCGGCCCCCGCGAGTGAGTGCTCCGCCCCTCCCCCGCGCAGTGAGTGCTCCGCCCCTCCCCCCGCGCAGTGAGTGCTCCGCCCCTCCCACGCGCCGTGAGTGCTCCGCCCCTCCCCGAGCAGTGAGTGCTCAGCCCCTCCCCCGCGCAGTGAGTGCTCCACCCCTCCCCGCGCAGTGAGTGCTCAGCCCCTCCCCCGCGCAGTGAATGCTCCGCCCCTCCCCCGCGCAGTGAATGCTCCGCCCCTCCCCCGCGCAGTGAGTGCTCCGCCCCTCCCTGAGCAGAGAGCTCCGCCCCTCCCCCACGCAGTGAGTGCTCCGCCCCTCCCCGCGCAGTGAGTGCTCCGCCCCTCCCCCTGCGCAGTGAGTGCTCCGCCCCTCCGCGCAATGAGTGCTCCGCCCTCCCCGAGCAGAGTGCTCCGCCCCTCCCCGAGCAGTGAGTGCTCAGCCCCTCCCCCGCGCAGTGAGTGCTCCACCCCTCCCCCGCGCAGTGAGTGCTCAGCCCCTCCCCCGCGCAGTGAATGCTCCGCCCCTCCCCCGCGCAGTGAATGCTCCGCCCCTCCCCCGCGCAGTGAGTGCTCCGCCCCTCCCCGAGCAGAGAGCTCCGCCCCTCCCCCACGCAGTGAGTGCTCCGCCCCTCCCCCGCGCAGTGAGTGCTCCGCCCCTCCCCCTGCGCAGTGAGTGCTCCGCCCCTCCGCGCAATGAGTGCTCCGCCCTCCCCGAGCAGAGTGCTCCGCCCCTCCCCCTGCGCAGTGAGTGCTCCGCCCCTCCCCACGCGCAGTGAGTGCTCCGCCCCTCCCCCCCCCGCGCAGTGAGTGCTCCGCCCCTCCCCCCCGCGCAGTGAGTGCTCCGCCCCTCCCCGCGCAGTGAGTGCTCCGCCCCTCCCCCCGCACAATGAGTGCTCTGCCCCCCGACGCGCAGAGAGTGCTCCGCCCCTCCCACCGCGCAGTGAGTGCTCCGCCCCCCCGCGCAGTGAGTGCTCCGCCCCCCCGCGCAGTGAGTGCTCCGCCCCTCCCCCCGCGCAGTGAGTGCTCCGCCCCACCCCCGCGCAGTGAGTGCTCCGCCCCCTCCCCCGCGCAGTGAGTGCTCCACACCTCCCCGCGCAGTGAGTGCTCCGCCCCTCCCCTGCGCAGTGAGTGCTCCGCCCCTCCCCCGCGCAGTGAGTGCTCCGCCCCTCCCCCCGCGCAGTGAGTGCTCCGCCCCTCCCCCCGCGCAGTGAGTGCTCCGCCCCTCCCCCCGCGCAGTGAGTGCTCCGCCCCTCCCCCCGCGCAGTGAGTGCTCCGCCCCTCCCCCGCGCAGTGAGTGCCCCGCCCCTCCCCGCGCAGTGAGTGCTCCGCCCCTCCCCCGCGCAGTGAGTGCTCCGCCCATCCCCCCGCACAGTGAGTGCTCTGCCCCTCCCCCCGCGCAGTGATTGCTCCGCCCCTCCCCCGCGCAGTGAGTGCTCCGCCCCCCGCGCAGTGAGTGCTCCGCCCCCCGCGCAGTGAGTGCTCCGCCCCCCCGCGCAGTGAGTGCTCCGCCCCCCCGCGCAGTGAGTGCTCCGCCCCGCCCCCCACGCAGTGAGTTCTCTGCCCGCCCCCCCGCGCAGTGAGTGCTCCGCCCCTCCCCCGCGCAGTGAGTGCTCCGCCGCTCCCCCCGCGCAGTGAGTGCTCCGCCCCTCCCCCGCGCAGTGAGTGCTCCGCCCCTCCCCCGCGCAGTGAGTGCTCCGCCCCCCCGCGCAGTGAGTGCTCCGCCCCTCCCCGAGCAGAGTGCTCAGCCCCTCCCCCGCGCAGTGAGTGCTCCGCCCCTCCCCCGCGCAGTGAGTGCTCCGCCGCTCCCCAGCGCAGTGAGTGCTCCGCCCCTCCCCGCGCAGTGAGTGCTCCGCCCCTCCCCCACGCAGTGAGTGCTCCGCCCCTCCCTGAGCAGAGTGCTCCGCCCCTCCCTCCGCGCAGTGAGTGCTCCGCCCCACCCGTGCAGTGAGTGTCCGCCCCTCCCCGAGCAGAGTGCTCCGCCCCTCCCCCCGCGCAGTGAGTGCTCCGCCCCTCCCCCCACGCAGTGAGTGCTCCGGCCCCCGCGAGTGAGTGCTCCGCCCCTCCCCCGCGCAGTGAGTGCTCCGCCCCTCCCCCCGCGCAGTGAGTGCTCCGCCCCTCCCACGCGCCGTGAGTGCTCCGCCCCTCCCCGAGCAGTGAGTGCTCAGCCCCTCCCCCGCGCAGTGAGTGCTCCACCCCTCCCCGCGCAGTGAGTGCTCAGCCCCTCCCCCGCGCAGTGAATGCTCCGCCCCTCCCCCGCGCAGTGAATGCTCCGCCCCTCCCCCGCGCAGTGAGTGCTCCGCCCCTCCCCGAGCAGAGAGCTCCGCCCCTCCCCCACGCAGTGAGTGCTCCGCCCCTCCCCCGCGCAGTGAGTGCTCCGCCCCTCCCCCTGCGCAGTGAGTGCTCCGCCCCTCCGCGCAATGAGTGCTCCGCCCTCCCCGAGCAGAGTGCTCCGCCCCTCCCCCCGCGCAGTGAGTGCTCCGCCCCTCCCCCCGCACAGTGAGTGCTCCGCCCCTCCCCCCACGCAGTGAGTGCTCCGCCCCTCCCCCCGCGCAGTGAGTGCTCTGCCCCTCCCCCGCGCAGTGAGTGCTCCGCCCCTCCCCGCGCAGTGAGTGCTCCGCCCCTCCCCCCCGCGCAGTGAGTGCTCCGCCCCTCCCCCCACAGTGAGTGCTCCGCGCCTCCCCCCCGCGCAGTGAGTGCTCCGCCCCATCCCCCACGCAGTGAGTGCTGCGGCCCCCCGCGCAGTGAGTGCTCCGCCCCTCCCCCGCGCAGTGAGTGCTCCGCCCCTCCCCCGCGCAGTGAGTGCTCCGCCACTCCCCCGCGCAGTGAGTGCTCCGCCCCTCCCCCGCGCAGTGAGTGCTCCGCCCCTCCCCCGCGCAGAGAGTGCTCCGCCCCTCCCCCGCGCAGAGAGTGCTCCGCCCCTCCCCCGCGCAGTGAGTGCTCCGCCCCTCCCCCCGCGCAGTGAGTGCTCCGCCCCACCCGTGCAGTGAGTGCTCCGCCCCTCCCCGAGCAGAGTGCTCCGCCCCTCCCCCCCGCGCAGTGAGTGCTCCGCCCCTCCCCCCACGCAGTGAGTGCTCCGGCCCCCGCGAGTGAGTGCTCCGCCCTTCCCCCGCGCAGTGAGTGCTCCGCCCCTCCCCCGCGCAGAGAGTGCTCCGCCCCTCCCCCGCGCAGTGAGTGCTCCGCCCCTCCCCCCGCGCAGTGAGTGCTCCGCCCCACCCGTGCAGTGAGTGCTCCGCCCCTCCCCGAGCAGAGTGCTCCGCCCCTCCCCCCGCGCAGTGAATGCTCCGCCCCTCCCCCGCGCAGTGAATGCTCCGCCCCTCCCCCGCGCAGTGAGTGCTCCGCCCCTCCCCGAGCAGAGAGCTCCGCCCCTCCCCCACGCAGTGAGTGCTCCGCCCCTCCCCCGCGCAGTGAGTGCTCCGCCCCTCCCCCTGCGCAGTGAGTGCTCCGCCCCACCCGTGCAGTGAGTGCTCCTTCCCTCCCCGAGCAGAGTGCTCTGCCCCTCCCCCCGCGCAGTGAGTGCTCCGCCCCTCCCCCCGCACAGTGAGTGCTCCGCCCCTCCCCCCACGCAGTGAGTGCTCCGCCCCTCCCCCCGCGCAGTGAGTGCTCTGCCCCTCCCCCGCGCAGTGAGTGCTCCGCCCCTCCCCGCGCAGTGAGTGCTCCGCCCCTCCCCCCCGCGCAGTGAGTGCTCCGCCCCTCCCCCCACAGTGAGTGCTCCGCGCCTCCCCCCCGCGCAGTGAGTGCTCCGCCCCATCCCCCACGCAGTGAGTGCTGCGGCCCCCCGCGCAGTGAGTGCTCCGCCCCTCCCCCGCGCAGTGAGTGCTCCGCCCCTCCCCCGCGCAGTGAGTGCTCCGCCACTCCCCCGCGCAGTGAGTGCTCCGCCCCTCCCCCGCGCAGTGAGTGCTCCGCCCCTCCCCCGCGCAGAGAGTGCTCCGCCCCTCCCCCGCGCAGAGAGTGCTCCGCCCCTCCCCCGCGCAGTGAGTGCTCCGCCCCTCCCCCCGCGCAGTGAGTGCTCCGCCCCACCCGTGCAGTGAGTGCTCCGCCCCTCCCCGAGCAGAGTGCTCCGCCCCTCCCCCCCGCGCAGTGAGTGCTCCGCCCCTCCCCCGCGCAGTGAGTGCTCCGCCCCTCCCCCGCGCAGTGAGTGCTCCGCCCCTCCCCCCGCGCAGTGAGTGCTCCGCCCCTCCCCCGCGCAGAGAGTGCTCCGCCCCTCCCCCGCGCAGTGAGTGCTCCGCCCCTCCCCCCGCGCAGTGAGTGCTCCGCCCCACCCGTGCAGTGAGTGCTCCGCCCCTCCCCGAGCAGAGTGCTCCGCCCCTCCCCCCGCGCAGTGAGTGCTCCGCCCCTCCCCCGCGCAGTGAGTGCTCCGCCCCTCCCCCGCGCAGTGAGTGCTCCGCCCCTCCCCCCGTGCAGAGAGTGCTCCGCCCCTCCCCCCCGCGCAGTGAGTGCTCCGCCCCTCCCCCGCGCAGTGAGTGCTCCGCCCCTCCCCCCGCGCAGTGAGTGCTCCGCCCCACCCGTGCAGTGAGTGCTCCTTCCCTCCCCGAGCAGAGTGCTCTGCCCCTCCCCCCGCGCAGTGAGTGCTCCGCCCCTCCCCCGCGCAGTGAGTGCTCCGCCCCTCCCCCGCGCAGTGAGTGCTCCGCCCCTCCCCCCGCGCAGTGAGTGCTCCGCCCCTCCCCCCGCGCAGTGAGTGCTCCGCCCCTCCCCCGCGCAGTGAGTGCTCCGCCCCTCCCCCGCGCAGTGAATGCTCCGCCCCTCCCCGCGCAGTGAATGCTCCGCCCCTCCCCCCGCGCAGTGAATGCTCCGCCCCTCCCCCCGCGCAGTGAGTGCTCCGCCCCCCCGCGCAGTGAGTGCTCCGCCCCCCCCGCGCAGTGAGTGCTCCGCCCCCCCCCGCGCAGTGAGTGCTCCGCCCCCCCCGCGCAGTGAGTGCTCCGCCCCGCCCCCCCCCGCGCAGTGAGTGCTCCGCCCCGCCCCCCCCCGCGCAGTGAGTGCTCTGCCCGTCCCCCGCGCAGTGAGTGCTCTGCCCGTCCCCCGCGCAGTGAGTGCTCCGCCCCTCCCCCGCGCAGTGAGTGCTCCGCCCCTCCCCGAGCAGAGTGCTCCGCCCCTCCACCCCGCGCAGTGAGTGCTCCGCCCCTCCACCCCGCGCAGTGAGTGCTCCGCCCCTCCACCCCGCGCAGTGAGTGCTCCGCCCCTCCACCCCGCGCAGTGAGTGCTCCGCCCCTCCCCCGCGCAGTGAGTGCTCCGCCCCTCCCCGAGCAGAGTGCTCCGCCCCTCTCCCCGCTCAGTGAGTGCTCCGCCCCTCCCCCGCGCAGTGAGTGCTCCGCCCCCTCCCCGCGCAGTGAGTTCTCCGCCCGTCCCCCCGCGCAGTGAGTGCTCCGCCCCTCCCCCCGCGCAGTGAGTGCTCCGCCCCTCCCCCCGCGCAGTGAGTGCTCCGCCCCCCGCGCAGTGAGTGCTCCGCCCCTCCCCCGCACAGTGAGTGCTCCGCCCCTCCCCGAGCAGAGTGCTCCGCCCCTCCCCCCCACGCAGTGAGTGCTCCGCCCCTCCCCCCGCGCAGTGAGTGCTCCGCCCCTCCCCCCGCGCAGTGAGTGCTCCGCCCCTCCCCCCCGCGCAGTGAGTGCTCCGCCCCTCCCCGCGCAGTGAGTGCTCCGCCCCTCCCCCCGCACAATGAGTGCTCTGCCCCCCGCCGCGCAGTGAGTGCTCCGCCCCTCCCACCGCGCAGTGAGTGCTCCGCCCCTCCCACCGCGCAGTGAGTGCTCCGCCCCCCCGCGCAGTGAGTGCTCCGCCCCCCCGCGCAGTGAGTGCTCCGCCCCTCCCCCCGCGCAGTGAGTGCTCCGCCCCACCCCCGCGCAGTGAGTGCTCCGCCCCCTCCCCCGCGCAGTGAGTGCTCCACACCTCCCCGCGCAGTGAGTGCTCCGCCCCTCCCCTGCGCAGTGAGTGCTCCGCCCCTCCCCTGCGCAGTGAGTGCTCCGCCCCTCCCCCGCGCAGTGAGTGCTCCGCCCCTCCCCCCGCGCAGTGAGTGCTCCGCCCCTCCCCCCCGCGCAGTGAGTGCTCCGCCCCTCCCCCGCGCAGTGAGTGCCCCGCCCCTCCCCGCGCAGTGAGTGCTCCGCCCCTCCCCCGCGCAGTGAGTGCTCCGCCCATCCCCCCGCACAGTGAGTGCTCTGCCCCTCCCCCCGCGCAGTGATTGCTCCGCCCCTACCCCCGCGCAGTGAGTGCTCCGCCCCTCCCCCGCGCAGTGAGTGCTCCGCCCATCCCCCCGCACAGTGAGTGCTCTGCCCCTCCCCCGCGCAGTGATTGCTCCGCCCCTCCCCCCGCGCAGTGAGTGCTCCGCCCCCCGCGCAGTGAGTGCTCCGCCCCCCGCGCAGTGAGTGCTCCGCCCCCCGCGCAGTGAGTGCTCCGCCCCCCCGCGCAGTGAGTGCTCCGCCCCCCCGCGCAGTGAGTGCTCCGCCCCGCCCCCCGCGCAGTGAGTTCTCTGCCCGCCCCCCCGCGCAGTGAGTGCTCCGCCCCCCCCCCGCGCAGTGAGTGCTCCGCCGCTCCCCCCGCGCAGTGAGTGCTCCGCCCCTCCCCGCGCAGTGAGTGCTCCGCCCCCCCGCGCAGTGAGTGCTCCGCCCCTCCCCGAGCAGAGTGCTCAGCCCCTCCCCCGCGCAGTGAGTGCTCCGCCCCTCCCCCGCGCAGTGAGTGCTCCGCCGCTCCCCAGCGCAGTGAGTGCTCCGCCCCTCCCCGCGCAGTGAGTGCTCCGCCCCTCCCCCACGCAGTGAGTGCTCCGCCCCTCCCTGAGCAGAGTGCTCCGCCCCTCCCTCCGCGCAGTGAGTGCTCCGCCCCACCCGTGCAGTGAGTGTCCGCCCCTCCCCGAGCAGAGTGCTCCGCCCCTCCCCCCGCGCAGTGAGTGCTCCGCCCCTCCCCCCACGCAGTGAGTGCTCCGGCCCCCGCGAGTGAGTGCTCCGCCCCTCCCCCGCGCAGTGAGTGCTCCGCCCCTCCCCCCGCGCAGTGAGTGCTCCGCCCCTCCCACGCGCCGTGAGTGCTCCGCCCCTCCCCGAGCAGTGAGTGCTCAGCCCCTCCCCCGCGCAGTGAGTGCTCCACCCCTCCCCGCGCAGTGAGTGCTCAGCCCCTCCCCCGCGCAGTGAATGCTCCGCCCCTCCCCCGCGCAGTGAATGCTCCGCCCCCCCCCCCGCGCAGTGAGTGCTCCGCCCCTCCCTGAGCAGAGAGCTCCGCCCCTCCCCCACGCAGTGAGTGCTCCGCCCCTCCCCGCGCAGTGAGTGCTCCGCCCCTCCCCCTGCGCAGTGAGTGCTCCGCCCCTCCGCGCAATGAGTGCTCCGCCCTCCCCGAGCAGAGTGCTCCGCCCCTCCCCCCGCGCAGTGAGTGCTCCGCCCCTCCCCCGCGCAGTGAGTGCTCCGCCCCTCCCCCCGCGCAGTGAGTGCTCCGCCCCTCCCCCCGCGCAGTGAGTGCTCCGCCCCTCCCCGCGCAGTGAGTGCTCCGCCCCTCCAACCGCGCAGTGAGTGCTCCGCCCCCCCCGCGCAGTGAGTGCTCCGCCCCCCCCGCGCAGTGAGTGCTCCGCCCCCCCGCGCAGTGAGTGCTCCGCCCCTCCCCCCGCGCAGTGAGTGCTCCGCCCCACCCCCGCGCAGTGAGTGCTCCGCCCCCTCCCCCGCGCAGTGAGTGCTCCACACCTCCCCGCGCAGTGAGTGCTCCGCCCCTCCCCTGCGCAGTGAGTGCTCCGCCCCTCCCCCCGCGCAGTGAGTGCTCCGCCCCTCCCCCCGCGCAGTGAGTGCTCCGCCCCTCCCCCGCGCAGTGAGTGCTCCGCCCATCCCCCCGCACAGTGAGTGCTCTGCCCCTCCCCCCGCGCAGTGATTGCTCCGCCCCTACCCCCGCGCAGTGAGTGCTCCGCCCCTCCCCCGCGCAGTGAGTGCTCCGCCCATCCCCCCGCACAGTGAGTGCTCTGCCCCTCCCCCCGCGCAGTGATTGCTCCGCCCCTCCCCCCGCGCAGTGAGTGCTCCGCCCCCCGCGCAGTGAGTGCTCCGCCCCCCGCGCAGTGAGTGCTCCGCCCCCCCCGCGCAGTGGGTGCTCCGCCCCCCCGCGCAGTGAGTGCTCCGCCCCGCCCCCCGCGCAGTGAGTTCTCTGCCCGCCCCCCCCGCGCAGTGAGTGCTCCGCCCCTCCCCCGCGCAGTGAGTGCTCCGCCGCTCCCCCCGCGCAGTGAGTGCTCCGCCCCTCCCCCGCGCAGTGAGTGCTCCGCCCCTCCCCCGCGCAGTGAGTGCTCCGCCCCCCCCGCGCAGTGAGTGCTCCGCCCCTCCCCGAGCAGAGTGCTCCGCCCCTCCCCCGCGCAGTGAGTGCTCCGCCCCTCCCCCGCGCAGTGAGTGCTCCGCCGCTCCCCAGCGCAGTGAGTGCTCCGCCCCTCCCCGCGCAGTGAGTGCTCCGCCCCTCCCCCACGCAGTGAGTGCTCCGCCCCTCCCTGAGCAGAGTGCTCCGCCCCTCCCTCCGCGCAGTGAGTGCTCCGCCCCACCCGTGCAGTGAGTGTCCGCCCCTCCCCGAGCAGAGTGCTCCGCCCCTCCCCCCGCGCAGTGAGTGCTCCGCCCCTCCCCCCACGCAGTGAGTGCTCCGGCCCCCGCGAGTGAGTGCTCCGCCCCTCCCCGCGCAGTGAGTGCTCCGCCCCTCCCCGAGCAGAGAGCTCCGCCCCTCCCCCACGCAGTGAGTGCTCCGCCCCTCCCCCGCGCAGTGAGTGCTCCGCCCCTCCCCCTGCGCAGTGAGTGCTCCGCCCCTCCGCGCAATGAGTGCTCCGCCCTCCCCGAGCAGAGTGCTCCGCCCCTCCCCCCGCGCAGTGAGTGCTCCGCCCCTCCCCCCGCGCAGTGAGTGCTCCGCCCCTCCCCCCGCGCAGTGAGTGCTCCGCCCCTCCCACCGCGCAGTGAGTGCACCGCCCCCCCAGCGCAGTGAGTGCTCCGCCCCTCCCTGAGCAGAGTGCTCCGCCCCTCCCCCGCGCAGTGTGTGCTCCGCCCCTCCCCCCGCGCAGTGTGTGCTCCGCCCCTCCCCCCGCGCAGTGAGTGCTCCGCCCCTACCCCCGCGCAGTGAGTGCTCCGCCCCTCCCCCGCGCAGTGAGTGCTCCGCCCCTCCCCCCGCACAGTGAGTGCTCCGCCCCTCCCCCCACGCAGTGAGTGCTCCGCCCCTCCCCCCGCGCAGTGAGTGCTCTGCCCCTCCCCCCGCGCAGTGAGTGCTCCGCCCCTCCCCCGCGCAGTGAGTGCTCCGCCCCTCCCCCCCGCGCAGTGAGTGCTCCGCCCCTCCCCCCACAGTGAGTGCTCCGCGCCTCCCCCCGCGCAGTGAGTGCTCCGCCCCATCCCCCACGCAGTGAGTGCTGCGGCCCCCCGCGCAGTGAGTGCTCCGCCCCTCCCCCGCGCAGTGAGTGCTCCGCCCCTCCCCCGCGCAGTGAGTGCTCCGCCACTCCCCCGCGCAGTGAGTGCTCCGCCCCTCCCCCGCGCAGAGAGTGCTCCGCCCCTCCCCGCGCAGTGAGTGCTCCGCCCCTCCCCCCCGCGCAGTGAGTGCTCCGCCCCACCCGTGCAGTGAGTGCTCCGCCCCGAGCAGAGTGCTCCGCCCCTCCCCGAGCAGAGTGCTCAGCCCCTCCCCCGCGCAGTGAGTGCTCCGCCCCTCCCCCGCGCAGTGAGTGCTCCGCCGCTCCCCAGCGCAGTGAGTGCTCCGCCCCTCCCCGCGCAGTGAGTGCTCCGCCCCTCCCCCACGCAGTGAGTGCTCCGCCCCTCCCTGAGCAGAGTGCTCCGCCCCTCCCCCCGCGCAGTGAGTGCTCCGCCCCTCCCCCGCGCAGTGAGTGCTCCGCCCCCCCGCGCAGTGAGTGCTCCGCCCCTCCCCGAGCAGAGTGCTCAGCCCCTCCCCCGCGCAGTGAGTGCTCCGCCCCTCCCCCGCGCAGTGAGTGCTCCGCCGCTCCCCAGCGCAGTGAGTGCTCCGCCCCTCCCCGCGCAGTGAGTGCTCCGCCCCTCCCCCACGCAGTGAGTGCTCCGCCCCTCCCTGAGCAGAGTGCTCCGCCCCTCCCTCCGCGCAGTGAGTGCTCCGCCCCACCCGTGCAGTGAGTGTCCGCCCCTCCCCGAGCAGAGTGCTCCGCCCCTCCCCCCGCGCAGTGAGTGCTCCGCCCCTCCCCCCACGCAGTGAGTGCTCCGGCCCCCGCGAGTGAGTGCTCCGCCCCTCCCCCGCGCAGTGAGTGCTCCGCCCCTCCCCCCCGCGCAGTGAGTGCTCCGCCCCTCCCACGCGCCGTGAGTGCTCCGCCCCTCCCCGAGCAGTGAGTGCTCAGCCCCTCCCCCGCGCAGTGAGTGCTCCACCCCTCCCCGCGCAGTGAGTGCTCAGCCCCTCCCCCGCGCAGTGAATGCTCCGCCCCTCCCCCGCGCAGTGAATGCTCCGCCCCTCCCCCGCGCAGTGAGTGCTCCGCCCCTCCCTGAGCAGAGAGCTCCGCCCCTCCCCCACGCAGTGAGTGCTCCGCCCCTCCCCGCGCAGTGAGTGCTCCGCCCCTCCCCCTGCGCAGTGAGTGCTCCGCCCCTCCGCGCAATGAGTGCTCCGCCCTCCCCGAGCAGAGTGCTCCGCCCCTCCCCCCGCGCAGTGAGTGCTCCGCCCCTCCCCCCGCGCAGTGAGTGCTCCGCCCCTCCCCCCGCGCAGTGAGTGCTCCGCCCCTCCCCCCGCGCAGTGAGTGCTCCGCCCCTCCCCGCGCAGTGAGTGCTCCGCCCCTCCAACCGCGCAGTGAGTGCTCCGCCCCCCCGCGCAGTGAGTGCTCCGCCCCCCCCGCGCAGTGAGTGCTCCGCCCCCCCGCGCAGTGAGTGCTCCGCCCCTCCCCCCGCGCAGTGAGTGCTCCGCCCCACCCCCGCGCAGTGAGTGCTCCGCCCCCTCCCCCGCGCAGTGAGTGCTCCACACCTCCCCGCGCAGTGAGTGCTCCGCCCCTCCCCTGCGCAGTGAGTGCTCCGCCCCTCCCCCCGCGCAGTGAGTGCTCCGCCCCTCCCCCCGCGCAGTGAGTGCTCCGCCCCTCCCCCGCGCAGTGAGTGCTCCGCCCATCCCCCCGCACAGTGAGTGCTCTGCCCCTCCCCCCGCGCAGTGATTGCTCCGCCCCTACCCCCGCGCAGTGAGTGCTCCGCCCCTCCCCCGCGCAGTGAGTGCTCCGCCCATCCCCCCGCACAGTGAGTGCTCTGCCCCTCCCCCCGCGCAGTGATTGCTCCGCCCCTCCCCCCCGCGCAGTGAGTGCTCCGCCCCCCGCGCAGTGAGTGCTCCGCCCCCCGCGCAGTGAGTGCTCCGCCCCCCCGCGCAGTGAGTGCTCCGCCCCCCCCGCGCAGTGAGTGCTCCGCCCCGCCCCCCCGCGCAGTGAGTTCTCTGCCCGCCCCCCCCGCGCAGTGAGTGCTCCGCCCCTCCCCCGCGCAGTGAGTGCTCCGCCGCTCCCCCCGCGCAGTGAGTGCTCCGCCCCTCCCCCGCGCAGTGAGTGCTCCGCCCCTCCCCCGCGCAGTGAGTGCTCCGCCCCCCCGCGCAGTGAGTGCTCCGCCCCTCCCCGAGCAGAGTGCTCCGCCCCTCCCCCGCGCAGTGAGTGCTCCGCCCCTCCCCCGCGCAGTGAGTGCTCCGCCGCTCCCCAGCGCAGTGAGTGCTCCGCCCCTCCCCGCGCAGTGAGTGCTCCGCCCCTCCCCCACGCAGTGAGTGCTCCGCCCCTCCCTGAGCAGAGTGCTCCGCCCCTCCCTCCGCGCAGTGAGTGCTCCGCCCCACCCGTGCAGTGAGTGTCCGCCCCTCCCCGAGCAGAGTGCTCCGCCCCTCCCCCCGCGCAGTGAGTGCTCCGCCCCTCCCCCCACGCAGTGAGTGCTCCGGCCCCCGCGAGTGAGTGCTCCGCCCCTCCCCGCGCAGTGAGTGCTCCGCCCCTCCCCGAGCAGAGAGCTCCGCCCCTCCCCCACGCAGTGAGTGCTCCGCCCCTCCCCCGCGCAGTGAGTGCTCCGCCCCTCCCCCTGCGCAGTGAGTGCTCCGCCCCTCCGCGCAATGAGTGCTCCGCCCTCCCCGAGCAGAGTGCTCCGCCCCTCCCCCCGCGCAGTGAGTGCTCCGCCCCTCCCCCCGCGCAGTGAGTGCTCCGCCCCTCCCCCCGCGCAGTGAGTGCTCCGCCCCTCCCACCGCGCAGTGAGTGCACCGCCCCCCCAGCGCAGTGAGTGCTCCGCCCCTCCCTGAGCAGAGTGCTCCGCCCCTCCCCCGCGCAGTGAGTGCTCCGCCCCTCCCCCCGCGCAGTGTGTGCTCCGCCCCTCCCCCCGCGCAGTGAGTGCTCCGCCCCTACCCCCGCGCAGTGAGTGCTCCGCCCCTCCCCCGCGCAGTGAGTGCTCCGCCCCTCCCCCCGCACAGTGAGTGCTCCGCCCCTCCCCCCACGCAGTGAGTGCTCCGCCCCTCCCCCCGCGCAGTGAGTGCTCTGCCCCTCCCCCCGCGCAGTGAGTGCTCCGCCCCTCCCCCGCGCAGTGAGTGCTCCGCCCCTCCCCCCCGCGCAGTGAGTGCTCCGCCCCTCCCCCCACAGTGAGTGCTCCGCGCCTCCCCCCGCGCAGTGAGTGCTCCGCCCCATCCCCCACGCAGTGAGTGCTGCGGCCCCCCGCGCAGTGAGTGCTCCGCCCCTCCCCCCGCGCAGTGAGTGCTCCGCCCCTCCCCCGCGCAGTGAGTGCTCCGCCACTCCCCCGCGCAGTGAGTGCTCCGCCCCTCCCCCGCGCAGAGAGTGCTCCGCCCCTCCCCGCGCAGTGAGTGCTCCGCCCCTCCCCCCGCGCAGTGAGTGCTCCGCCCCACCCGTGCAGTGAGTGCTCCGCCCCGAGCAGAGTGCTCCGCCCCTCCCCGAGCAGAGTGCTCAGCCCCTCCCCCGCGCAGTGAGTGCTCCGCCCCTCCCCCGCGCAGTGAGTGCTCCGCCGCTCCCCAGCGCAGTGAGTGCTCCGCCCCTCCCCGCGCAGTGAGTGCTCCGCCCCTCCCCCACGCAGTGAGTGCTCCGCCCCTCCCTGAGCAGAGTGCTCCGCCCCTCCCTCCGCGCAGTGAGTGCTCCGCCCCACCCGTGCAGTGAGTGTCCGCCCCTCCCCGAGCAGAGTGCTCCGCCCCTCCCCCCGCGCAGTGAGTGCTCCGCCCCTCCCCCCACGCAGTGAGTGCTCCGGCCCCCGCGAGTGAGTGCTCCGCCCCTCCCCCGCGCAGTGAGTGCTCCGCCCCTCCCCCCGCGCAGTGAGTGCTCCGCCCCTCCCACGCGCCGTGAGTGCTCCGCCCCTCCCCGAGCAGTGAGTGCTCAGCCCCTCCCCCGCGCAGTGAGTGCTCCACCCTCCCCGCGCAGTGAGTGCTCAGCCCCTCCCCCGCGCAGTGAATGCTCCGCCCCTCCCCCGCGCAGTGAATGCTCCGCCCCTCCCCCGCGCAGTGAGTGCTCCGCCCCTCCCCGAGCAGAGAGCTCCGCCCCTCCCCCGCGCAGTGAGTGCTCCGCCCCTCCCCCGCGCAGTGAGTGCTCCGCCCCTCCCCCTGCGCAGTGAGTGCTCCGCCCCTCCGCGCAATGAGTGCTCCGCCCTCCCCGAGCAGAGTGCTCCGCCCCTCCCCCCGCGCAGTGAGTGCTCCGCCCCTCCCCCGCGCAGTGAGTGCTCCGCCCCTCCCCCCGCGCAGTGAGTGCTCCGCCCCTCCCACCGCGCAGTGAGTGCACCGCCCCCCCAGCGCAGTGAGTGCTCCGCCCCTCCCTGAGCAGAGTGCTCCGCCCCTCCCCCCGCGCAGTGAGTGCTCCGCCCCTCCCCCCACGCAGTGAGTGCTCCGCCCCTCCCCCCCGCGCAGTGAATGCTCTGCCCCTCCCCCCGCGCAGTGAGTGCTCCGCCCCTCCCCCGCGCAGTGAGTGCTCCGCCCCTCCCCCCCGCGCAGTGAGTGCTCCGCCCCTCCCCCCACAGTGAGTGCTCCGCGCCTCCCCCCGCGCAGTGAGTGCTCCGCCCCATCCCCCACGCAGTGAGTGCTGCGGCCCCCGCGCAGTGAGTGCTCCGCCCCTCCCCCGCGCAGTGAGTGCTCCGCCCCTCCCCCGCGCAGTGAGTGCTCCGCCCCTCCCCCGCGCAGTGAGTGCTCCGCCCCTCCCCCGCGCAGAGAGTGCTCCGCCCCTCCCCGCGCAGTGAGTGCTCCGCCCCTCCCCCGCGCAGTGAGTGCTCCGCCCCACCCGTGCAGTGAGTGCTCCGCCCCTCCCCGAGCAGAGTGCTCCGCCCCTCCCCCCCGCGCAGTGAGTGCTCCGCCCCTCCCCCGCGCAGTGAGTGCTCCGCCCCTCCCCCCGCGCAGTGTGCTCCGCCCCTCCCCCCGCGCAGTGAGTGCTCCGCCCCTCCCCCCGCGCAGTGAGTGCTCCGCCCCTCCCCCCGCGCAGTGAGTGCTCCGCCCCTCCCCCGCGCAGTGAGTGCTCCGCCCCTCCCCCGCGCAGTGAATGCTCCGCCCCTCCCCGCGCAGTGAATGCTCCGCCCCTCCCCCCGCGCAGTGAATGCTCCGCCCCTCCCCCCGCGCAGTGAGTGCTCCGCCCCCCCCCGCGCAGTGAGTGCTCCGCCCCCCCCCCGCGCAGTGAGTGCTCCACCCCCCCCGCGCAGTGAGTGCTCCGCCCCGCCCCCCCCGCGCAGTGAGTGCTCCGCCCCGCCCCCCCCGCGCAGTGAGTGCTCTGCCCGTCCCCCGCGCAGTGAGTGCTCTGCCCGTCCCCCGCGCAGTGAGTGCTCCGCCCCTCCCCCGCGCAGTGAGTGCTCCGCCCCTCCCCGAGCAGAGTGCTCCGCCCCTCCACCCCGCGCAGAGAGTGCTCTGCCCCTCCCCGCGCAGTGAGTGCTCCGCCCCTCCCCCGCGCAGTGAGTGCTCCGCCCCACCCGTGCAGTGAGTGCTCCGCCCCTCCCCGAGCAGAGTGCTCCGCCCCTCCCCCCGCGCAGTGAGTGCTCCGCCCCTCCCCCGCGCAGTGAGTGCTCCGCCCCTCCCCCCGCGCAGTGTGCTCCGCCCCTCCCCCCGCGCAGTGAGTGCTCCGCCCCTCCCCCCGCGCAGTGAGTGCTCCGCCCCTCCCCCCGCGCAGTGAGTGCTCCGCCCCTCCCCCGCGCAGTGAGTGCTCCGCCCCTCCCCCGCGCAGTGAATGCTCCGCCCCTCCCCGCGCAGTGAATGCTCCGCCCCCTCCCCCCGCGCAGTGAATGCTCCGCCCCTCCCCCCGCGCAGTGAGTGCTCCGCCCCCCCCCCCGCGCAGTGAGTGCTCCGCCCCCCCCCGCGCAGTGAGTGCTCCACCCCCCCGCGCAGTGAGTGCTCCGCCCCGCCCCCCCGCGCAGTGAGTGCTCCGCCCCGCCCCCCCCCGCGCAGTGAGTGCTCTGCCCGTCCCCCGCGCAGTGAGTGCTCTGCCCGTCCCCCGCGCAGTGAGTGCTCCGCCCCTCCCCCGCGCAGTGAGTGCTCCGCCCCTCCCCGAGCAGAGTGCTCCGCCCCTCCACCCCGCGCAGTGAGTGCTCCGCCCCTCCACCCCGCGCAGTGAGTGCTCCGCCCCTCCACCCCGCGCAGTGAGTGCTCCGCCCCTCCACCCCGCGCAGTGAGTGCTCCGCCCCTCCACCCCGCGCAGTGAGTGCTCCGCCCCTCCACCCCGCGCAGTGAGTGCTCCGCCCCTCCCCCCGCGCAGTGAGTGCTCCGCCCCTCCCCGAGCAGAGTGCTCCGCCCCTCTCCCCGCTCAGTGAGTGCTCCGCCCCTTCCCGAGCAGAGTGCTCCGCCCCTCCCCCCGCACAGTGAGTGCTCCGCCCCTCCCCCCTCACAGTGAGTGCTCCGCCCCTCCATGAGCAGAGTGCTCCGCCCCTCCACCCCGCGCAGTGAGTGCTCCGCCCCTCCACCCCGCGCAGTGAGTGCTCCGCCCCTCCCCGAGCAGAGTGCTCCGCCCCTCCCCCGCGCAGTGTGCTCCGCCCCTCCCCGAGCAGAGTGCTCCGCACCTCCCCCGCGCAGTGAGTGCTCCGCCCCTCCCCGTGCAGTGAGTGCTCCGCCCCTCCCCCGCGCAGTGAATGCTCCGCCCCTCCCCGCGCAGTGAGTGCTCCGCCCCTCCCCGCGCAGTGAGTGCTCCGCCCCTCCCCCGCGCAGTGAGTGCTCCGCCCCCCCCCGCGCAGTGAGTGCTCCGCCCCCCCCGCGCAGTGAGTGCTCCACCCCCCCCGCGCAGTGAGTGCTCCACCCCCCCCGCGCAGTGAGTGCTCCGCCCCGCCCCCCCCGCGCAGTGAGTGCTCCGCCCCGCCCCCCCCCGCGCAGTGAGTGCTCTGCCCGTCCCCCGCGCAGTGAGTGCTCTGCCCGTCCCCCGCGCAGTGAGTGCTCCGCCCCTCCCCCGCGCAGTGAGTGCTCCGCCCCCCCCGCGCAGTGAGTGCTCCACCCCCCCCCGCGCAGTGAGTGCTCCACCCCCCCCCGCGCAGTGAGTGCTCCGCCCCGCCCCCCCCGCGCAGTGAGTGCTCCGCCCCGCCCCGCGCAGTGAGTGCTCCGCCCCTCCCCGCGCAGTGAGTGCTCCGCCCCTCCCCCGCGCAGTGAGTGCTCCGCCCCCCCCCGCGCAGTGAGTGCTCCGCCCCCCCCGCGCAGTGAGTGCTCCACCCCCCCCGCGCAGTGAGTGCTCCACCCCCCCCCGCGCAGTGAGTGCTCCGCCCCGCCCCCCCCGCGCAGTGAGTGCTCCGCCCCGCCCCCCCCGCGCAGTGAGTGCTCTGCCCGTCCCCGCGCAGTGAGTGCTCTGCCCGTCCCCCGCGCAGTGAGTGCTCCGCCCCCCCCCCGCGCAGTGAGTGCTCCGCCCCCCCCGCGCAGTGAGTGCTCCACCCCCCCCGCGCAGTGAGTGCTCCACCCCCCCCCGCGCAGTGAGTGCTCCGCCCCGCCCCCCCCGCGCAGTGAGTGCTCCGCCCCGCCCCCCCCGCGCAGTGAGTGCTCTGCCCGTCCCCCGCGCAGTGAGTGCTCTGCCCGTCCCCCGCGCAGTGAGTGCTCCGCCCCTCCCCCGCGCAGTGAGTGCTCCGCCCCTCCCCGAGCAGAGTGCTCCGCCCCTCCACCCCGCGCAGTGAGTGCTCCGCCCCTCCACCCCGCGCAGTGAGTGCTCCGCCCCTCCACCCCGCGCAGTGAGTGCTCCGCCCCCTCCCCCGCGCAGTGAGTGCTCCGCCCCTCCCCCCGCGCAGTGAGTGCTCCGCCCCTCCCCGAGCAGAGTGCTCCGCCCCTCTCCCCGCTCAGTGAGTGCTCCGCCCCTTCCCGAGCAGAGTGCTCCGCCCCTCCCCCCCGCACAGTGAGTGCTCCGCCCCTCCCCCCTCACAGTGAGTGCTCCGCCCCTCCATGAGCAGAGTGCTCCGCCCCTCCACCCCGCGCAGTGAGTGCTCCGCCCCTCCACCCCGCGCAGTGAGTGCTCCGCCCCTCCCCGAGCAGAGTGCTCCGCCCCTCCCCCGCGCAGTGTGCTCCGCCCCTCCCCGAGCAGAGTGCTCCGCACCTCCCCCGCGCAGTGAGTGCTCCGCCCCTCCCCGTGCAGTGAGTGCTCCGCCCCTCCCCCGCGCAGTGAGTGCTCCGCCCCTCCCCGCGCAGTGAGTGCTCCGCCCCTCCCCCGCGCAGTGAGTGCTCCCGCCCCTCCCCCGCGCAGTGAGTGCTCCGCCCCTCCCCGAGCAGAGTGCTCCGCCCCTCCCCCGCGCAGTGAGTGCTCCGCCCCTCCCCCCGCGCAGTGAGTGCTCCGCCCCTCCCCCCGCGCAGTGAGTGCTCCGCCCCCCTCCCCGCGCAGTGAGTTCTCCGCCCGTCCCCCCGCGCAGTGAGTGCTCCGCCCCTCCCCCCGCGCAGTGAGTGCTCCGCCCCTCCCCCCGCGCAGTGAGTGCTCCGCCCCCCCGGCAGTGAGTGCTCCGCCCCTCCCCCGCACAGTGAGTGCTCCGCCCCTCCCCGAGCAGAGTGCTCCGCCCCTCCCCCCACGCAGTGAGTGCTCCGCCCCTCCCCCCCGCGCAGTGAGTGCTCCGCCCCTCCCCCCGCGCAGTGAGTGCTCCGCCCCTCCCCCCCGCGCAGTGAGTGCTCCGCCCCTCCCCGCGCAGTGAGTGCTCCGCCCCTCCCCCCGCACAATGAGTGCTCTGCCCCCCGCCGCGCAGTGAGTGCTCCGCCCCTCCCACCGCGCAGTGAGTGCTCCGCCCCCCCGCGCAGTGAGTGCTCCGCCCCCCCGCGCAGTGAGTGCTCCGCCCCTCCCCCCGCGCAGTGAGTGCTCCGCCCCACCCCCGCGCAGTGAGTGCTCCGCCCCCTCCCCCGCGCAGTGAGTGCTCCACACCTCCCCGCGCAGTGAGTGCTCCGCCCCTCCCCTGCGCAGTGAGTGCTCCGCCCCTCCCCCCGCGCAGTGAGTGCTCCGCCCCTCCCCCCGCGCAGTGAGTGCTCCGCCCCCTCCCCCCGCGCAGTGAGTGCTCCGCCCCTCCCCTGCGCAGTGAGTGCTCCGCCCCTCCCCCGCGCAGTGAGTGCCCCGCCCCTCCCCGCGCAGTGAGTGCTCCGCCCCTCCCCGCGCAGTGAGTGCTCCGCCCATCCCCCGCACAGTGAGTGCTCTGCCCCTCCCCCCGCGCAGTGATTGCTCCGCCCCTACCCCCGTGCAGTGAGTGCTCCGCCCCTCCCCCCCGCGCAGTGAGTGCTCCGCCCCTCCCCCCGCGCAGTGAGTGCTCCGCCCCTCCCCCCCGCGCAGTGAGTGCTCCGCCCCTCCCCGCGCAGTGAGTGCTCCGCCCCTCCCCCCGCACAATGAGTGCTCTGCCCCCCGCCGCGCAGTGAGTGCTCCGCCCCTCCCACCGCGCAGTGAGTGCTCCGCCCCCCCGCGCAGTGAGTGCTCCGCCCCCCCGCGCAGTGAGTGCTCCGCCCCTCCCCCCGCGCAGTGAGTGTTCCGCCCCACCCCCCGCGCAGTGAGTGCTCCGCCCCCTCCCCCGCGCAGTGAGTGCTCCACACCTCCCCGCGCAGTGAGTGCTCCGCCCCTCCCCTGCGCAGTGAGTGCTCCGCCCCTCCCCCCGCGCAGTGAGTGCTCCGCCCCTCCCCCCGCGCAGTGAGTGCTCCGCCCCTCCCCCCGCGCAGTGAGTGCTCCGCCCCTCCCCCGCGCAGTGAGTGCCCCGCCCCTCCCCGCGCAGTGAGTGCCCCGCCCCTCCCCCGCGCAGTGAGTGCTCCGCCCATCCCCCCGCACAGTGAGTGCTCTGCCCCTCCCCCCGCGCAGTGATTGCTCCGCCCCTACCCCCGCGCAGTGAGTGCTCCGCCCCTCCCCCGCGCAGTGAGTGCTCCGCCCATCCCCCCGCACAGTGAGTGCTCTGCCCCTCCCCCCGCGCAGTGATTGCTCCGCCCCTCCCCCCGCGCAGTGAGTGCTCCGCCCCCCGCGCAGTGAGTGCTCCGCCCCCCGCGCAGTGAGTGCTCCGCCCCCCGCGCAGTGAGTGCTCCGCCCCCCCGCGCAGTGAGTGCTCCGCCCCGCCCCCCGCGCAGTGAGTTCTCTGCCCGCCCCCCCGCGCAGTGAGTGCTCCGCCCCTCCCCCGCGCAGTGAGTGCTCCGCCGCTCCCCCCGCGCAGTGAGTGCTCCGCCCCTCCCCCGCGCAGTGAGTGCTCCGCCCCCCCCCGCGCAGTGAGTGCTCCGCCCCTCCCCGAGCAGTGAGTGCTCCGCCCCTCCCCGAGCAGAGTGCTCAGCCCCTCCCCCGCGCAGTGAGTGCTCCGCCCCTCCCCCGCGCAGTGAGTGCTCCGCCGCTCCCCAGCGCAGTGAGTGCTCCGCCCCTCCCCGTGCAGTGAGTGCTCCGCCCCTCCCCCACGCAGTGAGTGCTCCGCCCCTCCCCCCGCGCAGTGAGTGCTCTGCCCCTCCCCCCGCGCAGTGATTGCTCCGCCCCTCCCCCCGCATAGTGAGTGCTCCGCCCCCCGCGCAGTGAGTGCTCCGCCCCTCCCCCCGCGCAGTGAGTGCTCCGCCCCTCCCCCGCGCAGTGAGTGCTCCGCCCCTCCCCCCGCACAGTGAGTGCTCCGCCCCCTCCCCCCGCGCAGTGAGTGCTCCGCCCCCGCGCAGTGAGTGCTCCGCCCCTCCCCGAGCAGAGTGCTCCGCCCCTCCCCCGCGCAGTGAGTGCTCCGCCCCTCCCCCGCGCAGTGAGTGCTCCGCCCCTCTCCCGCGCAGTGCGTGCTCCGCCCCTCCCCCGCGCAGTGAGTGCCCCGCCACTCCCCCCCGCGCAGTGAGTGCCCCGCCCCTCCCCCGCGCAGTGAGTGCTCCGCCCCTCCCCCGCGCAGTGAGTGCTCCGCCCCTCCCCCGCGCAGTGAGTGATCCGCCCCTCCCCCGCGCAGTGAGTGCTCCGCCCCCTCCCCCGCGCAGTGAGTGCTCCGCCCTCCCCCCACGCAGTGAGTGTCCCGCCACTCCCCCTGCGCAGTGAGTGCCCTGCCCCTCCCCCGCGCAGTGAGTGCCCCGCCCCTCCCCCCGCGCAGTGAGTGCTCCGCCCCTCCCCCCGCGCAGTGAGTGCCCCGCCCCTCCCCCGCGCAGTGAGTGCTCCGTCCCTCCCCCCGCGCAGTGAGTGCTCCGTCCCTCCCCCCGCGCAGTGAGTGCTCCGCCCCTCCCCCCCGCGCAGTGAGTGCTCCAGCCCTCCCCGAGCAGTGAGTGCTCCGCCCCTCCCCCGCGCAGTGACTTCTCCGCCCCTCCCCCCGCGCAGTGAGTGCTCCGCCCCCCCCCCCGCACAGTGAGTGCTCCGCCCCTCCCCCGCGCAGTGAGTGCTCCGCCCCCCCTGCACAGTGAGTGCTCCGCCCTCCCCCCGCGCAGTGAGTGCTCCGCCCCTCCCCCGCGCAGTGAGTGCTCCGCCCCTCCCCCCGCGCAGTGAGTGCCCCGCCCCTCCCCCGCGCAGTGAGTGCTCCGTCCCTCCCCCCGCGCAGTGAGTGCTCCGCCCCCCCCCGCGCAGTGAGTGCTCCGCCCACCCCGCACAGTGAGTGCTCTGCCCCTCCCCCGCGCAGTGAGTGCTCTGCCCCTCCCCCGCGCAGTGAGTGCTCCGCCCCTCCCCCGCGCAGTGAGTGCTCCGCCCCTCCCCGAGCAGAGTGCTCCGCCCCTCCCCGAGCAGAGTGCTCAGCCCCTCCCCCGCGCAGTGATGCTCCGCCCCTCCCCCGCGCAGTGAGTGCTCCGCCGCTCCCCAGCGCAGTGAGTGCTCCGCCCCTCCCCGCGCAGTGAGTGCTCCGCCCCTCCCCCACGCAGTGAGTGCTCCGCCCCTCCCTGAGCAGAGTGCTCCGCCCCTCCCTCCGCGCAGTGAGTGCTCCGCCCCACCCGTGCAGTGAGTGTCCGCCCCTCCCCGAGCAGAGTGCTCCGCCCCTCCCACCGCGCAGTGAGTGCTCCGCCCCTCCCCCCACGCAGTGAGTGCTCCGGCCCCCGCGAGTGAGTGCTCCGCCCCTCCCCCGCGCAGTGAGTGCTCCGCCCCTCCCCCCGCGCAGTGAGTGCTCGCCCCTCCCACGCGCCGTGAGTGCTCCGCCCCTCCCCGAAGTGAGTAGGTGCTCAGCCCCTCCCCCGCGCAGTGAGTGCTCCACCCCCCCCGCGCAGTGAGTGCTCAGCCCCTCCCCCGCGCAGTGAATGCTCCGCCCCTCCCCCGCGCAGTGAATGCTCCGCCCCTCCCCCGCGCAGTGAGTGCTCCGCCCCCTCCCCGAGCAGAGAGCTCCGCCCCTCCCCCACGCAGTGAGTGCTCCGCCCCTCCCCCCGCGCAGTGAGTGCTCCGCCCCTCCCCCCTGCGCAGTGAGTGCTCCGCCCCTCCGCGCAATGAGTGCTCCGCCCTCCCCCGAGCTGAGTGCTCCGCCCCTCCCCCCGCGCAGTGAGTGCCCCGCCCTCCCCCCGCGCAGTGAGTTGCTCCGCCCCTCCCCCCCGCAGTGAGTGCTCCGCCCCTCCCACCGCGCAGTGAGTGCACCGCCCCCCCAGCGCAGTGAGTGCTCCGCCCCTCCCTGAGCAGAGTGCTCCGCCCCTCCCCCGCGCAGTGAGTGCTCCGCCCCATCCCCCACGCAGTGAGTGCTGCGGCCCCCCGCGCAGTGAGTGCTCCGCCCCTCCCCCGCGCAGTGAGTGCTCCGCCCCTCCCCCGCGCAGTGAGTGCTCCGCCACTCCCCCCGCGCAGTGAGTGCTCCGCCCCTCCCCCGCGCAGAGAGTGCTCCGCCCCTCCCCGCGCAGTGAGTGCTCCGCCCCTCCCCCCCGCGCAGTGAGTGCTCCGCCCCACCCGTGCAGTGAGTGCTCCGCCCCGAGCAGAGTGCTCCGCCCCTCCCCGAGCAGAGTGCTCCGCCCCTCCCCGAGCAGAGTGCTCAGCCCCTCCCCGCGCAGTGAGTGCTCCGCCCCTCCCCCGCGCAGTGAGTGCTCCGCCGCTCCCCAGCGCAGTGAGTGCTCCGCCCCTCCCCGCGCAGTGAGTGCTCCGCCCCTCCCCCACGCAGTGAGTGCTCCGCCCCTCCCTGAGCAGAGTGCTCCGCCCCTCCCTCCGCGCAGTGAGTGCTCCGCCCCACCCGTGCAGTGAGTGTCCGCCCCTCCCCGAGCAGAGTGCTCCGCCCCTCCCCCCGCGCAGTGAGTGCTCCGCCCCTCCCCCCACGCAGTGAGTGCTCCGGCCCCCGCGAGTGAGTGCTCCGCCCCTCCCCCGCGCAGTGAGTGCTCCGCCCCTCCCCCCGCGCAGTGAGTGCTCCGCCCCTCCCACGCGCCGTGAGTGCTCCGCCCCTCCCCGAGCAGTGAGTGCTCAGCCCCTCCCCCGCGCAGTGAGTGCTCCACCCCTCCCCCGCGCAGTGAGTGCTCAGCCCCTCCCCCGCGCAGTGAATGCTCCGCCCTTCCCCCGCGCAGTGAATGCTCCGCCCCTCCCCCGCGCAGTGAGTGCTCCGCCCCTCCCCGAGCAGAGAGCTCCGCCCCTCCCCCGCGCAGTGAGTGCTCCGCCCCTCCCCCTGCGCAGTGAGTGCTCCGCCCCCCCGCGCAATGAGTGCTCCGCCCCTCCCCCGCGCAGTGAGTGCTCCGCCCCTCCCCCGCGCAGTGAGTGCTCCGCCACTCCACCGCGCAGTGAGTGCTCCGCCCCTCCCCCGCGCAGAGAGTGCTCCGCCCCCCCCGCGCAGTGAGTGCTCCGCCCCGCCCCCCCGCGCAGTGAGTGCTCCGCCCCGCCCCCCCCGCGCAGTGAGTGCTCTGCCCGTCCCCCGCGCAGTGAGTGCTCTGCCCGTCCCCCGCGCAGTGAGTGCTCCGCCCCTCCCCCGCGCAGTGAGTGCTCCGCCCCTCCCCGAGCAGAGTGCTCCGCCCCTCCACCCCGCGCAGTGAGTGCTCCGCCCCTCCACCCCGCGCAGTGAGTGCTCCGCCCCTCCACCCCGCGCAGTGAGTGCTCCGCCCCTCCACCCCGCGCAGTGAGTGCTCCGCCCCTCCCCCGCGCAGTGAGTGCTCCGCCCCTCCCCGAGCAGAGTGCTCCGCCCCTCTCCCCGCTCAGTGAGTGCTCCGCCCCTTCCCGAGCAGAGTGCTCCGCCCCTCCCCCCGCACAGTGAGTGCTCCGCCCCTCCCCCCTCACAGTGAGTGCTCCGCCCCTCCATGAGCAGAGTGCTCCGCCCCTCCACCCCGCGCAGTGAGTGCTCCGCCCCTCCACCCCGCGCAGTGAGTGCTCCGCCCCGCCCCGAGCAGAGTGCTCCGCCCCTCCCCCGCGCAGTGTGCTCCGCCCCTCCCCGAGCAGAGTGCTCCGCACCTCCCCCGCGCAGTGAGTGCTCCGCCCCTCCCCGTGCAGTGAGTGCTCCGCCCCTCCCCCGCGCAGTGAGTGCTCCGCCCCTCCCCGCGCAGTGAGTGCTCCGCCCCTCCCCCGCGCAGTGAGTGCTCCGCCCCTCCCCCGCGCAGTGAGTGCTCCGCCCCTCCCCGAGCAGAGTGCTCCGCCCCTCCCCCGCGCAGTGAGTGCTCCGCCCCTCCCCCGCGCAGTGAGTGCTCCGCCCCTCCCCCGCGCAGTGAGTGCTCCGCCCCCCTCCCCGCGCAGTGAGTTCTCCGCCCGTCCCCCCGCGCAGTGAGTGCTCCGCCCCTCCCCCCGCGCAGTGAGTGCTCCGCCCCTCCCCCCGCGCAGTGAGTGCTCCGCCCCCCCCCGCGCAGTGAGTGCTCCGCCCCTCCCCCGCACAGTGAGTGCTCCGCCCCTCCCCGAGCAGAGTGCTCCGCCCCTCCCCCCCACGCAGTGAGTGCTCCGCCCCTCCCCCCCGCGCAGTGAGTGCTCCGCCCCTCCCCCCGCGCAGTGAGTGCTCCGCCCCTCCCCCCGCACAGTGAGTGCTCCGCCCCTCCCCCGCGCAGTGAGTGCTCCGCCCCTCCCCCCGCGCAGTGAGTGCCCCGCCCCTCCCCCGCGCAGTGAGTGCTCCGTCCCTCCCCCCGCGCAGTGAGTGCTCCGCCCCCCGCGCAGTGAGTGCTCCGCCCCCCGCACAGTGAGTGCTCCGCCCCCCCCGCGCAGTGAGTGCTCCGCCCCTCCCCCCGCGCAGTGAGTGCTCCGCCCCACCCCCGCGCAGTGAGTGCTCCGCCCCCTCCCCCGCGCAGTGAGTGCTCCACACCTCCCCGCGCAGTGAGTGCTCCGCCCCTCCCCTGCGCAGTGAGTGCTCCGCCCCTCCCCCCGCGCAGTGAGTGCTCCGCCCCTCCCCCGCGCAGTGAGTGCTCCGCCCCTCCCCCCGCGCAGTGAGTGCTCCGCCCCTCCCCCGCGCAGTGAGTGCCCCGCCCCTCCCCCGCGCAGTGAGTGCTCCGCCCCTCCCCCGCGCAGTGAGTGCTCCACCCATCCCCCCGCACAGTGAGTGCTCTGCCCCTCCCCCCGCGCAGTGATTGCTCCGCCCCTACCCCCGCGCAGTGAGTGCTCCGCCCCTCCCCCGCGCAGTGAGTGCTCCGCCCATCCCCCCGCACAGTGAGTGCTCTGCCCCTCCCCCCGCGCAGTGATTGCTCCGCCCCTCCCCCCGCGCAGTGAGTGCTCCGCCCCCCGCGCAGTGAGTGCTCCGCCCCCCGCGCAGTGAGTGCTCCGCCCCCCGCGCAGTGAGTGCTCCGCCCCCCCGCGCAGTGAGTGCTCCGCCCCGCCCCCCGCGCAGTGAGTTCTCTGCCCGCCCCCCCCGCGCAGTGAGTGCTCCGCCCCTCCCCCGCGCAGTGAGTGCTCCGCCGCTCCCCCCGCGCAGTGAGTGCTCCGCCCCTCCCCCGCGCAGTGAGTGCTCCGCCCCCCCCCGCGCAGTGAGTGCTCCGCCCCTCCCCGAGCAGAGTGCTCAGCCCCTCCCCCGCGCAGTGAGTGCTCCGCCCCTCCCCCGCGCAGTGAGTGCTCCGCCGCTCCCCAGCGCAGTGAGTGCTCCGCCCCTCCCCGTGCAGTGAGTGCTCCGCCCCTCCCCCACGCAGTGAGTGCTCCGCCCCTCCCCCCGCGCAGTGAGTGCTCTGCCCCTCCCCCCCGCGCAGTGATTGCTCCGCCCCTCCCCCCGCATAGTGAGTGCTCCGCCCCCCGCGCAGTGAGTGCTCCGCCCCCCGCGCAGTGAGTGCTCCGCCCCCCGCGCAGTGAGTGCTCCGCCCCGCCCCCCCGCGCAGTGAGTTCTCTGCCCGTCCCCCCGCGCAGTGAGTGCTCCGCCCCTCCCCCCGCGCAGTGAGTGCTCCGCCCCTCCCCCGCGCAGTGAGTGCTCCGCCCCTCCCCCCGCACAGTGAGTGCTCCGCCCCTCCCCCCGCGCAGTGAGTGCTCCGCCCCCGCGCAGTGAGTGCTCCGCCCCTCCCCGAGCAGAGTGCTCCGCCCCTCCCCCGCGCAGTGAGTGCTCCGCCCCTCCCCCGCGCAGTGAGTGCTCCGCCCCTCTCCCGCGCAGTGCGTGCTCCGCCCCTCCCCCGCGCAGTGAGTGCCCCGCCACTCCCCCCGCGCAGTGAGTGCTCCGCCCCTCCCCCGCGCAGTGAGTGCTCCGCCCCTCCCCCGCGCAGTGAGTGATCCGCCCCTCCCCCGCGCAGTGAGTGCTCCGCCCCTCCCCCGCGCAGTGAGTGCTCCGCCCTCCCCCCACGCAGTGAGTGTCCCGCCACTCCCCCTGCGCAGTGAGTGCCCTGCCCCTCCCCCGCGCAGTGAGTGCCCCGCCCCTCCCCCCGCAAAGTGAGTGCTCCGCCCCTCCCCCCGCGCAGTGAGTGCCCCGCCCCTCCCCCGCGCAGTGAGTGCTCCGTCCCTCCCCCCGCGCAGTGAGTGCTCCGTCCCTCCCCCCGCGCAGTGAGTGCTCCGCCCCTCCCCCCGCGCAGTGAGTGCTCCGCCCCTCCCCGAGCAGTGAGTGCTCCGCCCCTCCCCCGCGCAGTGACTTCTCCGCCCCTCCCTCCGCGCAGTGAGTGCTCCGCCCCTCCCCGAGCAGTGAGTGCTCCGCCCCTCCCCCGCGCAGTGACTTCTCCGCCCCTCCCCCCGCGCAGTGAGTGCTCCGCCCCTCCCCGAGCAGTGAGTGCTCCGCCCCTCCCCGAGCAGAGTGCTCCGCCCCTCCCCCGCGCAGTGAGTGCTCCGCCCTCCCCGCGCAGTGAGTGCTCCGCCCCCCCCCGCACAGTGAGTGCTCCGCCCCCCCCCGCACAGTGAGTGCTCCGCCCCTCCCCCCGCGCAGTGAGTGCTCCGCCCCTCCCCGCGCAGTGAGTGCTCCGCCCCCCCCCGCGCAGTGAGTGCTCCGCCCCCCCGCACAGTGAGTGCTCCGCCCCTCCCCCCGCGCAGTGAGTGCCCCGCCCCTCCCCCGCGCAGTGAGTGCTCCGTCCCTCCCCCCGCGCAGTGAGTGCTCCGCCCCCCCGCGCAGTGAGTGCTCCGCCCCCCCGCACAGTCAGTGCTCCGCCCCTTCCCCGCGCAGTGAGTGCTCCGCCCCCCCCGCACAGTGAGTGCTCCGCCCCTCCCCCGCGCAGTGAGTGCTCCGCCCCCCCTGCACAGTGAGTGCTCCGCCCTCCCCCCGCGCAGTGAGTGGTCCGCCCCTCCCCCGCGCAGTGAGTGCTCCGCCCCTCCCCCCGCGCAGTGAGTGCCCCGCCCCTCCCCCGCGCAGTGAGTGCTCCGTCCCTCCCCCCGCGCAGTGAGTGCTCCGCCCCCCCCCGCGCAGTGAGTGCTCCGCCCACCCCGCACAGTGAGTGCTCTGCCCCTCCCCCGCGCAGTGAGTGCTCTGCCCCTCCCCCGCGCAGTGAGTGCTCCGCCCCTCCCCCCGCGCAGTGAGTGCTCCGCCCCTCCCCGAGCAGAGTGCTCCGCCCCTCCCCGCGCAGTGAGTGCTCCGCCCCTCCCCCGCGCAGTGAGTGCTCCGCCCCTCCCCCGCGCAGTGAGTGCTCCGCCCCCCCGCACAGTGAGTGCTCCGCCCTCCCCCCGTGCAGTGAGTGCTCCGCCCCCCGCACAGTGAGTGCTCCGCCCCTCCCCCGCGCAGTGAGTGCTCCGCCCCTCCCCCCGCGCAGTGAGTGCCCCGCCCCTCCCCCGCGCAGTGAGTGCTCCGTCCCTCCCCCCGCGCAGTGAGTGCTCCGCCCCCCGCGCAGTGAGTGCTCCGCCCCCCGCACAGTGAGTGCTCCGCCCCTCCCCCGCGCAGTGAGTGCTCCGCCCCCCCCCGCACAGTGAGTGCTCCGCCCCTCCCCCGCGCAGTGAGTGCTCCGCCCCCCCTGCACAGTGAGTGCTCCGCCCTCCCCCCGCGCAGTGAGTGCTCCGCCCCTCCCCCGCGCAGTGAGTGCTCCGCCCCTCCCCCCGCGCAGTGAGTGCCCCGCCCCTCCCCCGCGCAGTGAGTGCTCCGTCCCTCCCCCCGCGCAGTGAGTGCTCCGCCCCCCCGCGCAGTGAGTGCTCCGCCCACCCCGCACAGTGAGTGCTCTGCCCCTCCCCCGCGCAGTGAGTGCTCTGCCCCTCCCCCGCGCAGTGAGTGCTCCGCCCCTCCCCCCGCGCAGTGAGTGCTCCGCCCCTCCCCGAGCAGAGTGCTCCGCCCCTCCCCGCGCAGTGAGTGCTCCGCCCCTCCCCCGCGCAGTGAGTGCTCCGCCCCTCCCCCGCGCAGTGAGTGCTCCGCCCCCCGCACAGTGAGTGCTCCGCCCTCCCCCCGTGCAGTGAGTGCTCCGCCCCCCGCACAGTGAGTGCTCCGCCCCTCCCCCGCGCAGTGAGTGCTCCGCCCCCCCGCACAGTGAGTGCTCCGCCCCTCCCCCCGCGCAGTGAGTGCTCCGCCCCTCCCCCGCGCAGTGAGTGCTCCGCCCCGCGCACAGTGAGTGCTCCGCCCTCCCCCCGCACAGTGAGTGCTCCGCCCCTCCCCCGCGCAGTGAGTGCTCCGCCCCTCCCCCGCGCAGTGAGTGCTCCGCCCCTCCCCCCGCGCAGTGAGTGCTCCGCCCCTCCCCCGCGCAGTGAGTGCTCCGCCCCCCCCGCGCAGTGAGTGCTCCGCCCCCCCGCACAGTGAGTGCTCCGCCCTCCCCCCGCGCAGTGAGTGCTCCGCCCCTCCCCCGCGCAGTGAGTGCTCCGCCCCTCCCCCCGCGCAGTGAGTGCTCCGCCCCTCCCCTGCGCAGTGAGTGCTCCGCCCCTCCCCCCACGCAGTGAGTGCTCCGCCCCCCCGCGCAGTGAGTGCTCCGCCCCTCCCCCCGCGCAGTGAGTGCTCCGCCCCTCCCCCCGCGCAGTGAGTGCTCCGCCCCTCCCCCCGCGCAGTGAGTGCTCCGCCCCGCCCCCGCGCAGTGAGTGCTCCGCCCCTCCCCCCGCGCAGTGAGTGCTCCGCCCCTCCCCCCGCGCAGTGAGTGCTCCGCCCCCCCGCGCAGTGAGTGCTCCGCCCCTCCCCGCGCAGTGAGTGCTCCGCCCCTCCCCGCGCAGTGAGTGCTCCGCCCCTCCCCCCGCGCAGTGAGTGCTCCGCCCCTTCCCCCGCGCAGTGAGTGCTCCGCCCCTCCCCCGCGCAGTGAGTGCTCCGCCCCTCCCCCGCGCAGTGAGTGCTCCGCCCCTCCCCCCGCGCAGTGAGTGCTCCGCCCCCCCGCACAGTGAGTGCTCCGCCCCTCCCCCGCGCAGTGAGTGCTCCGCCCCCGCACAGTGAGTGCTCCGCCCCCCCCGCACAGTGAGTGCTCCGCCCCTCCCCCGCGCAGTGAGTGCTCCGCCCCTCCCCCGCGCAGTGAGTGCACCGCCCCTCCCCCGCGCAGTGAGTGCTCCGCCCCTCCCCCCGCGCAGTGAGTGCTCCGCCCCTCCCCCGCGCAGTGAGTGCTCCGCCCTCCCCCCCGCGCAGTGAGTGCTCCGCCCTCCCCCCGCGCAGTGAGTGCTCCGCCCCTCCCCCCGCACAGTGAGTGCTCCGCCCCTCCCCCCGCGCAGTGAGTGCTCCGCCCCCCCCGCGCAGTGAGTGCTCCGCCCCTCCCCCCGGGCAGTGAGTGCTCCGCCCCTCCCCCGCGCAGTGAGTGCTCCGCCCCCCCCCGCGCAGTGAGTGCTCCGCCCCCCCCGCGCAGTGAGTGCTCCGCCCCTCCCCCCGGGCAGTGAGTGCTCCGCCCCCCCCCGCACAGTGAGTGCTCCGCCCCTCCCCCCGCGCAGTGAGTGCTCCGCCCCTCCCCCCGCACAGTGAGTGCTCCGCCCCTCCCCCCGCGCAGGGAGTGCTCCGCCCCCCCCCGCAGTGAGTGCTCCGCCCCTCCCCCCCGCGCAGTGAGTGCTCCGCCCCCCCGCGCAGTGAGTGCTCCGCCCCTCCCCCCGCACAGTGAGTGCTCCGCCCTCCCCCCGCGCAGTGAGTGCTCCGCCCTCCCCCCGCGCAGTGAGTGCTCCGCCCCTCCCCCCGCGCAGTGAGTGCTCCGCCCCTCCCCCCGCGCAGTGAGTGCTCCGCCCCTCCCCCCGCACAGTGAGTGCTCCGCCCCTCCCCCCGCGCAGTGAGTGCTCCGCCCCCCCCCGCGCAGTGAGTGCTCCGCCCCTCCCCCGGGCAGTGAGTGCTCCGCCCCCCCGCACAGTGAGTGCTCCGCCCCCCCGCACAGTGAGTGCTCCGCCCTCCCCCCGCGCAGTGAGTGCTCCGCCCCTCCCCCGCGCAGTGAGTGCTCCGCCCCTCCCCCACGCAGTGAGTGCTCCGCCCCTCCCCCCGCGCAGTGAGTGCTCTGCCCCTCCCCCCGCGCAGTGATTGCTCCGCCCCTCCCCCCGCGTAGTGAGTGCTCCGCCCCCCCGCGCAGTGAGTGCTCTGCCCCCCGCGCAGTGAGTGCTCCGCCCCCCGCGCAGTGAGTGCTCCGCCCCGCCCCCCGCGCAGTGAGTTCTCTGCCCGTCCCCCCGCGCAGTGAGTGCTCCGCCCCTCCCCCCGCGCAGTGAGTGCTCCGCCCCTCCCCCGCGCAGTGAGTGCTCCGCCCCTCCCCCGCGCAGTGAGTGCTCCGCCCCTCCCCCCGCACAGTGAGTGCTCCGCCCCTCCCCGCGCAGTGAGTGCTCCGCCCCTCCCCGCGCAGTGAGTGCTCCGCCCCTCCCCCGCGCAGTGAGTGCTCCGCCCCTCCCCCGCGCAGTGAGTGCTCCGCCCCTCCCCCGCGCAGTGAGTGCTCCGCCCCTCCCCCGCGCAGTGAGTGCTCCGCCCCTCCCCCCGGGCAGTGAGTGCTCCGCCCCCCCCGCGCAGTGAGTGCTCCGCCCCTCCCCCCGCACAGTGAGTGCTCCGCCCCTCCCCCCGGGCAGTGAGTGCTCCGCCCCTCCCCCCGGGCAGTGAGTGCTCCGCCCCCCGCGCAGTGAGTGCTCCGCCCCTCCCCCCGCGCAGTGAGTGCTCCGCCCCTCCCCCGCGCAGTGAGTGCTCCGCCCCTCCCCCCCGCGCAGTGAGTGCTCCGCCCCTCCCCCCCGCACAGTGAGTGCTCCGCCCCTCCCCCCGCGCAGTGAGTGCTCCGCCCCTCACCCCGGGCAGTGAGTGCTCCGCCCCCCCCGCGCAGTGAGTGCTCCGCCCCTCCCCCCGCGCAGTGAGTGCTCCGCCCCTCCCCCGCGCAGTGAGTGCTCCGCCCCTCCCCGCGCAGTGAGTGCTCCGCCCCTCCCCCCGCACAGTGAGTGCTCCGCCCCTCCCCCGCGCAGTGAGTGCTCCGCCCCTCCCCCCCGCGCAGTGAGTGCTCCGCCCCTCCCCCCGCACAGTGAGTGCTCCGCCCCTCCCCCGCGCAGTGAGTGCTCCGCCCCTCCCCCCGCACAGTGAGTGCTCCGCCCCTCCCCCCGCGCAGTGAGTGCTCCGCCCCTCCCCCCGGGCAGTGAGTGCTCCGCCCCCCCGCGCAGTGAGTGCTCCGCCCCTCCCCCCGCGCAGTGAGTGCTCCGCCCCTCCCCCGCGCAGTGAGTGATCCGCCCCTCCCCCCGCACAGTGAGTGCTCCGCCCCTCCCCCCGCGCAGTGAGTGCTCCGCCCCTCCCCCCGGGCAGTGAGTGCTCCGCCCCCCCCGCGCAGTGAGTGCTCCGCCCCTCCCCCCGCGCAGTGAGTGCTCCGCCCCTCCCCGCGCAGTGAGTGCTCCGCCCCTCCCCCGCGCAGTGAGTGCTCCGCCCCTCCCCCCGCACAGTGAGTGCTCCGCCCCTCCCCCCGCACAGTGAGTGCTCCGCCCCTCCCCCGCGCAGTGAGTGCTCCGCCCCTCCCCCCGCACAGTGAGTGCTCCGCCCCTCCCCCGCGCAGTGAGTGCTCCGCCCCTCCCCCCGCACAGTGAGTGCTCCGCCCCTCCCCCCGCGCAGTGAGTGCTCCGCCCCTCCCCCGGGCAGTGAGTGCTCCGCCCCCCCGCGCAGTGAGTGCTCCGCCCCTCCCCCCGCGCAGTGAGTGCTCCGCCCCTCCCCCGCGCAGTGAGTGCTCCGTGCTCCCCCCGCGCAGTGAGTGCTCCGCCCCTCCCCCCCGCGCAGTGAGTGCTCCGCCCCTCCCCCCGCGCAGTGAGTGCTCCGCCCCCCCGCACAGTGAGTGCTCCGCCCCTCCCCCCGCGCAGTGAGTGCTCCGCCCCTCCCCCGCGCAGTGAGTGCTCCGCGCTCCCCCCGCGCAGTGAGTGCTCCGCCCCTCCCCCCCGCGCAGTGAGTGCTCCGCCCCTCCCCCCGCACAGTGAGTGCTCCGCCCCCCCCGCGCAGTGAGTGCTCCGCCCCCCCCCGCACAGTGAGTGCTCCGCCCCCCCCGCGCTGTGAGTGCTCCGCCCCCCCCCGCACAGTGAGTGCTCCGCCCCTCCCCCCGCACAGTGAGTGCTCCGCCCCTCCCCCCGCACAGTGAGTGCTCCGCCCCCCCCCCCGCACAGTGAGTGCTCCGCCCCTCCCCCCGCACAGTGAGTGCTCCGCCCCTCCCCCCGCACAGTGAGTGCTCCGCCCCTCCCCCCGCGCAGTGAGTGCTCCGCCCCTCCCCCCGGGCAGTGAGTGCTCCGCCCCCCCCGCGCAGTGAGTGCTCCGCCCCTCCCCCCGCGCAGTGAGTGCTCCGCCCCTCCCCCGCGCAGTGAGTGCTCCGCCCCTCCCCCGCGCAGTGAGTGCTCCGCCCCTCCCCCCGCACAGTGAGTGCTCCGCCCCTCCCCCCGCGCAGTGAGTGCTCCGCCCCTCCCCCGCGCAGTGAGTGCTCCGCCCCTCCCCCCGCACAGTGAGTGCTCCGCCCCTCCCCCGCGCAGTGAGTGCTCCGCCCCTCCCCCCGCACAGTGAGTGCTCCGCCCCTCCCCCCGCGCAGTGAGTGCTCCGCCCCTCCCCCCGGGCAGTGAGTGCTCCGCCCCCCCGCGCAGTGAGTGCTCCGCCCCTCCCCCCGCGCAGTGAGTGCTCCGCCCCTCCCCCGCGCAGTGAGTGCTCCGCGCTCCCCCCCGCGCAGTGAGTGCTCCGCCCCTCCCCCCCGCGCAGTGAGTGCTCCGCCCCTCCCCCCGCGCAGTGAGTGCTCCGCCCCTCCCCCCCGCGCAGTGAGTGCTCCGCCCCCCCGCACAGTGAGTGCTCCGCCCCTCCCCCCGCGCAGTGAGTGCTCCGCCCCTCCCCCGCGCAGTGAGTGCTCCGCGCTCCCCCCCGCGCAGTGAGTGCTCCGCCCCTCCCCCCGCGCAGTGAGTGCTCCGCCCCTCCCCCCGCACAGTGAGTGCTCCGCCCCCCCCGCGCAGTGAGTGCTCCGCCCCCCCCGCGCAGTGAGTGCTCCGCCCCCCCCGCGCTGTGAGTGCTCCGCCCCCCCCGCACAGTGAGTGCTCCGCCCCTCCCCCCGCACAGTGAGTGCTCCGCCCCCCCCCGCGCAGTGAGTGCTCCGCCCCCCCCGCACAGTGAGTGCTCCGCCCCTCCCCCCGCACAGTGAGTGCTCCGCCCCTCCCCCCGCACAGTGAGTGCTCCGCCCCTCCCCCCGCACAGTGAGTGCTCCGCCCCTCCCCCCGCACAGTGAGTGCTCCGCCCCTCCCCCCGCGCAGTGAGTGCTCCGCCCCTCCCCCGCGCAGTGAGTGCTCCGCCCCTCCCCCCGCACAGTGAGTGCTCCGCCCCTCCCCCCGGGCAGTGAGTGCTCCGCCCCCCCGCGCAGTGAGTGCTCCGCCCCTCCCCCCGCGCAGTGAGTGCTCCGCGCTCCCCCCCGCGCAGTGAGTGCTCCGCCCCTCCCCCCCGCGCAGTGAGTGCTCCGCCCCTCCCCCCCGCGCAGTGAGTGCTCCGCCCCCCCGCACAGTGAGTGCTCCGCCCCTCCCCCCGCGCAGTGAGTGCTCCGCCCCTCCCCCGCGCAGTGAGTGCTCCGCGCTCCCCCCCGCGCAGTGAGTGCTCCGCCCCTCCCCCCCGCGCAGTGAGTGCTCCGCCCCTCCCCCCGCGCAGTGAGTGCTCCGCCCCTCCCCCCGCGCAGTGAGTGCTCCGCCCCCCCCGCGCAGTGAGTGCTCCGCCCCCCCCCGCACAGTGAGTGCTCCGCCCCCCCCGCGCAGTGAGTGCTCCGCCCCCCCCGCACAGTGAGTGCTCCGCCCCTCCCCCCGCACAGTGAGTGCTCCGCCCCTCCCCCCGCACAGTGAGTGCTCCGCCCCTCCCCCCGCGCAGTGAGTGCTCCGCCCCTCCCCCCGCACAGTGAGTGCTCCGCCCCTCCCCCCGCGCAGTGAGTGCTCCGCCCCTCCCCCGCGCAGTGAGTGCTCCGCCCCTCCCCCCGCACAGTGAGTGCTCCGCCCCTCCCCCGCACAGTGAGTGCTCCGCCCCTCCCCCGCGCAGTGAGTGCTCCGCCCCCCTGCGCAGTGAGTGCTCCGCCCCCCCGCGCAGTGAGTGCTCCGCCCCTCCCCCGCACAGTGAGTGCTCCGCCCCCCCGCGCAGTGAGTGCTCCGCCCCTCCCCCCGCACAGTGAGTGCTCCGCCCCCCCGCGCAGTGAGTGCTGCGCCCCTCCCCCCGCGCAGTGAGTGCTCCGCCCCCCCGCGCAGTGAGTGCTGCGCCCCTCCCCCCGGGCCCGGATCTACTTTCCCTGGTTGTCGCCGCTCGAGCGGCGGCGGGAGGGAGACGGAGAGAGAGACAGCCCCCTGCCCGAGCGGGAGCGCCCCGGCCCCGCCCCCCCCGGAGCCCCGCCCCCCCCCCCGAAGCCCCGGCCCCGCCCCCCCGAAGCCCCGGCCCCTCCCCCCCCCGGAGCCCCGTCCCCGCCCCCCCCGGAGCCCCGCCCCCCCGGAGCCCCGCCCCCCCGACGCCCCGGCCCCGCCCCCCCCCCCGGAGCCGGAGCAGAGCCGCGCGCGCCGGCCGCTGGACAGGCGGCAGCTCCCAGGTCAGCACCGAGAGGGGGGGGGGAGGAGGCTGAGGGAGGGGTGGGAGACGGAGGAGGGTGAGTGAGAGGGGGGGAGGGTGTGGGGAGGAGGGGATGAGGGAGGGTGTGAGGGAGGAGGGTGTGGGAGAGGAGGCTGTGAGGCGGTGAGGGAGCAAGCTGTGGGGGAGGAGGGTGTGAGGGAGCAGGGAGGAGTGGGTGTGGAGGTGTGGGTGAGGGAGGAGGGTGGGGGTGAGGAGCAGGGATTGTGGAGGTGGAGCGGAGGGGGTGGTGGTGAGGAGGAGGGGGGGCGGGTGTGGCGGGGGTGAGGGTGCGGACGGGGTGGGGGTGAGGAGGGGGCCGCAGAGGCACATGGGAAATGTTGCTGATGGAGTGTTTTGACCGATTTGGATAGGTCAGGTGAATGGGCTCGGGTCTGGCAGATGGAATTCAATGTTGCCAAGTGTGAGGCTATCCATTTTGGGAGGAATAACGGCAGAATGGATTATTATTTAAACGGTAAGATGTTAAAACATGCTGCTGTGCAGAGGGACCTGGGTGTGCTGGTGCACGAGTCGCAAAAAGTTGGTGTGCAGGTGCGGCAGGTGATTTCGAAGGCGAATCGAGTTTTGTCTTTCGTTGCTAGAGGGATGGAGTTTAAGACTAGGGAGGTTATGCTGCAATTGTATAGGGTGTTAGTGAGGCCACACCTGGAGTATTGTGTTCAGTTTTGGTCTCGTTACCTGAGAAAGGACGTACTGGCACTGGAGGGTGTGCAGAGGAGATTCACTCGGTTAATCCCAGAGCTGAGGGGATTAGATTATGACGAGAGGTTGAGTAGACTGGGACTGTACTCGTTGGAGTTTAGAAGAATGAGGGGGGATCTTATTGAAATATATAAAATTATGAAGGGAATAATAGATAGGATAGATGCGGGCAGGTTGTTTCCACTGGCGGGTGAAAGCAGAACTAGGGGGCATAGCCTCAAAATAAGGGGAAGTAGATTTAGGACTGAGTTTAGGAGGAACTTCTTCACCCAAAGGGTTGTGAATCTATGGAATTCCTTGCCCAGTGAAGCAGTTGAGGCTCCTTCATTCAATGTTTTTAAGAAAAAGATAGATGCCTTTCCAAAGAATAAAGGGATTCGGGGAGATGGTGTACGGGCCGGAGAGTGGAGCTGAGTCCACAAAGATCAGCCATGATCTCATTAAATGGCGGAGCAGGCTCGAGGGGCCAGATGGCCGACTCCTGCTCCTAGTTCTTATGTTCTAATGAGAATTCCAGGCCCCATTCCGGGGAGTTAATGTGGGTCTCCCTCCCCAACAACCTCCCCAACATCCCCCACCCCCACCCCTACCCCGTTTCAGCCTGGGTGAGTTAACAGGTTAGTCAGCGGGTGTCTAACCCACACAGTCTGCAGGAGGAGCTCGGTTGTTGGGAGCTGCTGAGTTGTGGTGACCGAGATTGGGGAGAGGGGGAAGCCAGAGCTGTTGATGCTGCTTTCCTTCTGGCCACCCCCTCGGGACTGATTTAACCTTTGGTCGGGTGAACGGTTGCGCGCGGCGGTGATGCCTCTGCGGCCGAATGGCCTCCCCGCCTGAGCTCGAGCTGTTTGGCTCGTCGAGCTGAGTCCGTGGAGGGAGGGGGAATCCCGGTGTGAAATGAGCGAGTGCTTTGATTTAAAAAGCAGACCTGATTTGCTGTCAGACGTGCGGGCTTCAGGCGCGTTCCTTTCCCTGGGGAAGCCTGGGAAAAGTCAGTGAGAGGTGGCTGACTTGTCGGGGAACGTTGATCACCTCCCACAGGATGTGGGGGAGGTGGGGGGGGAGTTGTTGCTTTGTGAGGTGGAAGGAACTGTTTGGTTTCTGGGTGAAATTCTGGGACGGTTGCAGGTTTAATCCGTCACCGTCTGCAATTGGGTGACGGTGAGGGCGAGGTGGTCGCAGCAAAATCGGTTTTATTGGCAGTCGAGATAGATGGCCGTGTTTTCTGGTGTTTGTGCAGGAATGTGTGAAGAAACTCCAGCTGGGTGGTTTCAGCATTCACTCCCCACGTCCGTCATTTCCAACGATTTCATTCCTTAACAGCCTGTCTCCAATTTTAAAATTACCACCTTCTCAATCTTGATTTCCCCTCCAGAGGGAGGTATGGTTCACTCCAACTACCGCATCGAATCCTTTTTGATGGTTTAAACAACTCAATCAGATCATTTCTTCAATCTCCTGAACTCAAAGGACCGTAAGCCTAGTTTATTAAAACCGTCCTCCCTAATTTAACGCTCTACGGCCTGGTATTATTTGGTCTACCTACCAGGCACCCTTTCCACCGCCAGAATGTATCCATTCTGGGGTCTGGTGCCCTGATCTGAAGTCCTTCAGATGGGAGTCGAACCAACGCTCAGAGACAACTGGGGCGTAACTTTGACCTCCAGTAATCCAGCATTCTGGGCAACATTCCTGTAACTTTCTTCATTGATAGGGGCAGCACGGCGGCACAGTGGTTACCACTGCTGCCTCACGGTGCCGAGGTCCCAGGTTCGATCCCGGCTCCGGGTCACTGTCCGTGTGGAGTTTGCACATTTCCCCCCACTGTGTCTGCGTGAATCTCACCCCCACAACCCAAAGGTGTGCAGATTGATGGATTGGCCACGCTAAATTGCCTCTTAATTGGAAAAGAAAGAAATTGGATATTCTAAATGTATTTTTAAAATACGTTATTAATTGATCTATCGGCCTTTAATGACTTGCATAGATTCTTACATATTTTGACTCACTTTCTTGACATTTAAAGAACTGTAAGGATACCGGACCCAGACTCCAGCAGGGCTAGCCACTGTGCTGCCTCGGCACACTTGTTTTGGTAACTTTATTTATAAGTGGCATTTGAACTATTGTTGTGGGTCAGAGTTTAGAGAACCCCAAATTGTATCATGGAGTTCATCTGACCCACAACTTTTACTAGATTGTGGTATGGGGAGCACACGGCCCACTCTACAGGTGTGGGACAGCAGAAATGGAAAAGTATTTTTTAAAGCAAAACAATGTTTATTCTATGAACTCAAGTTAACCTTTTTGAAACAAACAGTGAATATCTTAGCAACCATTAAATCAAATACACCCCCCAAAGAATACAACACTAAGTAACCTGTATGCTGTCCTTTTAACATCCAAAAACTTAACAAACCTCTAAACAGGAGCACACTAGGGTTTACATTTAATACTGAAATCATTTATAATTCTGAATTCACCAAATGATTAAGGTAGTCTTTGGATGGCAGACTTCAGATGCCGCTCCCTGAAAAACACAGACACACCCAAGCTTTTTCTCAAACTGAAACTAAAAAAGCAGAAGTGGAGCTCAGCTCCACCCACACTCTGACATCACTCCAGTAACATGAGCAGCTCCATTTCTTAAAGGTACATTTCTTAAACACCCATTTCTTAAAAGGGTGCTCTCACATGACACTATTGGGTTGCTTAATTGGAAATACTAAAACGTACTCTCCATGCCTGCTACTAACTCCAATTAAGCAACACAATACAGTTCAAATGACACTAATAAATAAAGTTAACAAAACAGGCTTACCGGGGCGGCGCGGTGGTTAGCACTGCTGCCTGGCGGTGCTGAGGACCCGTGTTCGACCCGTGTCACTATCCATGTGGTGTTTGCACATTCTCCCTGTGTCTGCGTGGGTCTCACCCCCACAACCCAAAGCTGTGCAAGATAGGTGGATTGGCCACGCTAAATTGCCCCTTAATTGAAAAAAAAATAATTGGGTACTCCAAATTAAAAAAAAAAGAATAGATGCAGTAAACTTTTGCTCAACCTAGCAGCATTTGGAAAACCTGCTGTTCAACTTGAAATCCTGCTGTCGTGTCCGACTCAAATCCTATGGCAAACTGTAAAACTACAGCCAGACCTGGCTCCTCCCATTAATTACCTCATCTGTATCCCACTAAGGTGCCACCTGACCTGCTTAGCTGGGACTAAATACAACCCCTCCTAAATTATTTACTCTCCAGGGAGTCTCCAGCAATCATAACAATATCCCATTAACCCCTTATCTGTGACCGAGAAAGTAGTTAGAATGAATGGTGTACTCGCCTTTTACGACTCCTTAATTACAGCTTGAGCAGACACGCAATCTGTATACCTTTAACCTAGGCTCTTTAATAATATTACTGAAACCAGTATGTACTTAACCCAGGCTTTCAATAACATTACTGCCACAAATATGATTCTTCATCCATCACAAAACACTCCTGGTTTATATATTTAAAAAAAATTTTTTTTAGAGTACCCAATTAATTTTTTTCCAATTAAGGGGCAATTTAGCGTGGCCAACCCACCTACCCTGCACATCTTTGGGTTGTGGGGGCGAAACCCACGCAAACACGGGGAGAATGTGCAAACTCCACACGGACAGTGGCCCAGAGCCGGGATCGAACCTGGGACCTCGGTGCCATGAGGCAGCAGTGCTAACCCACTGCACCACCGTGCTGCCCGCCTGATTTATATTTCTAATGTGCTAGGTCAAGATGATGTGCAACTCCCCTTAAATGGCCGTTGTTCACGCTCCTGACAACTAGCCAGTGACTGCTGCAGTGAGGTGTAGTTTAACTGCGCGCATGGATGTGTGGTGAGATCAAGATTAGGTTAGCTGTACTGCACCAACCTATCTGTCCAAAGAGCCTGTGACGTTCTCTGCTTTGCACAGGAAAAATAGCTGAGGTTCCTTGTGTCTATGGACTAGTGCCTCGGTAGGACTCCTACCTTCAGTAGGAAGGGGTGGGGGGGGAATGAAAAGTAAATGTGGAACAGCAAACCGGCCACGTTCCTTGAGCTTGTCATCTTTTTATTTATCTCCAAATCTCCTGGAAGTGTTTATCCCTTGCTTGGGCTGTGTTTCCACAGGAACTGTCTGCAACCTTCCCTAACTAGTCATTCTTCTGTGCTTGGAAATCGAATGCCGGCAGGTCATTCAACTGTGGCGGCGTCTCATTGAACCCCAATCCTGGTCCTTATCCAAGATCCACAATGGTGTACTGCCCCGTTTGATGGTCAGTGATGAAATCTCTTGTGTTGTCAAGCATCCCTGCTGTTTTACCCGATCCGTCAATCTCAGGCGGATGAGGGAATCAGCCTGGCCACTTAACCTCGAGCTTTCCTGAGGTTTAGACAGGGTGGCAGTGTGCGACAGACACCATTTGGTCCCCTGGGGCAATCCTGTGGGAGGATGGTGGAACAGCAGTGGTAGGGGTTTTAGGGTGTTATCCGTTTTAGTTGCTGTGAAATGAAGAGTCTCAAGTTCTTGTTCCATTTCACCAAACACCATTTATTTCACTTCCACAGCCTCTGCTCAAAACTCTTAACAACACACCACCTGACAGAGGCCACCTGAAGCCCCTTTACATATCAGTGTCAATTAATGGATACTTAACATAAATGAGACAACTAATTGCAATGCCTCTTAACCCATTACTTAACAGTCTCCCCTTCCTTGCAGAAAAAAAAAATTATTAAGTGAAAACAAAATTTCAAGAAACTCAAAAACACACACATGTTCCCACCCCTTTTTTTTTGTTTGGACGAGAAAGAGAAAAAAAAACAGTCACAGAAACAAGCGCCCTTCATTAACAATATCCAAAAGTTTCTGTGAACTCGCCACTCTTTTTGTAAAACAGTCTGACAATTGATAGCTCCTGTCGACCCATTTAATTTTTGTTATTTCCCCCCTGTCCAACATCTTCAAACATGCGATGTCTATCCGTAACCTCTTTTCATTGACACTTTTTGTCGAGTGCACATTTTCCCACAGGGATTTATTGTCAATGTGACAGGCAATAGTAGGTATATTACCCAAATCCCCTAATCCCAAAATTTCTGTCAATATCATACTTATATAAAAGGCCATATCCACCGCCTCTACAAGGCTTAACGTCTCAGCAGACAAAGTGCTTTTTACCACTCTCCTTATTTTCTTTGTTTCCCACACAAGCGGGCAACATTTACCATTGTTCCCTAAAAGGAAAATTATAAAACGTCCTGCGCTTGAAACCCCATCACATAAATTTGCGTAGGACGCATCATTGTAAACTTCTTTTTTTCCCCCCTTTTTTTAATTAAAATATTTTTTTCAAATTTTTCCAACAATTTTTAATAACAAACAAACCCCGCCCCCCATAACAAAAGAAAGAAAAAACACACACCCCACATGCAAAACCGCATCATTATAAACTATGGAGTTTCAAGTGCCTACGGTCACCTAAAACCGGGAACTTCAAAACACACTCCTGCATTTTTAGTTTGGCCAGCGCTTTATTTGTTCTTATTATGTCTTCCACTTTGGAATCATTCATTTTTGTACTCACCTCTAAGATATCAAAACTCACGTCCGGTCTTGTCTGTCTACCTAACCAGTTCAGTTGCCCAATTAAACTTCGCAGTTGCTCTTTTTCTATCTTTGAAACCATTGCGTCTTTTTATGAAACTAGGCCACGACTAATTGCTATTGGGTGATGCTTTCCAAATAAGATTGCTGACGTAAAGTTGCCCCTAACTTAGTCTGTCCAATTTCCAGTCCAATATATTTAAATGCACCGGAAACCTGACTTCCAACCCTGAATTCTTTCCTCAAACCAGAGATTACAATAGCTTCAAAATCACTTCCCACCCCACAAAAAATCATCGACATGCATCATAAAAATGCCAGAAAGATTTCCTTTATAGTGCCAGTAAAACATTGCAGGATCTGCTTTCAACTGGCAACAGCCTAACTTTAACAAAACTGACCTTACCGAAAAATACCAGTCTCTAGATGCATCATTTAATCCATATACACATTTGTTCAACTTCCAGAGTACCCCTTCTGTGTTAGCTGCTTCTTTAGGAGGATGGAGAAAAATGTCTCTCTGGAGCTGATGCCCTTGCAAAAAGGCAGCTTTTATATCTATAGATTTGCATTCCCATGCCTTTGTGGCTAATAGAGCCAAGAAGATCTTTAAAATAACCTTTCCTGCTGCAGGTGAATCTACCCTTAAATCCTGATCATCTAAGTTTTCTTCAAATCCCCTCGCCACAAGCCTGGCCTTTGCCTTGTAAGTTCCATCCGGAAGAACCTTTTCCATGCAAATCCATCTGTGGGATAGAGCTCTTTGTCCCCTATCCGGTACTTCCGTGTATACCCCAAATTCACTCCAACTATGCAATTCTTGCTGTTTAGCTTCTTTAATAACTTTTTCATCTAATTTATTTGAAGCCACCAAAATCTCACGTGCATGTGGGCTTCTACTCCTATTAGTATTCGTAGTCTTACTCATGTTCCGACATCTTGACAAACTACGTTCCCTCTCCCGCCTGGTATTTCGTTCTGTATTGCTACTGCTTGATCTTTCCCTTCTGCTGTGGGATGTCCTTTCAATAGTTCTCGACCTTTTCCTGCGGACCTGTTCACTATCCGATGTACTATCTGAACTGGCACTGTGTTACTGTGCCCTCCATTTTTGAACTTCGTGTTCCCAATCCACTGTCTTGACTCCCTCCCCTTGAATGCTGTACATTCAACCAATGTTTATACTTTCCAGTGGCCTTCCCTGCTCTACTAATAACAGTTGCATCTTTCCATTGACTAGACCCTTCAGGCAAGTATGTCACTTTTGTACCAACTTTTGGCAGTTGCCCTTTCGGAAAAATGGCCTGTTTTAATTCACCAGAAGTGTTGTGTTCCTCCACAGAAACCCTGTCTATATCATTTAATTGGTCCTCATAGTTCTGTAACACATGCGTACCAGATGACTCTGGTTCCTCGTCATGTCTGTCTGCTCTGTTTAAATTTGAAAATTTGTAATCTGTACCCATTATCCTTGATGAATGTACCCTAACAGTTTGATTACCATGTTGCAAAATAATTGTTTTGCCATCTATGCCTATGATCTTCCCTGGGCCTTTCCATTCATTAGAATTGTCTCTCTTATAGTATACCATGCCTCCTTGCTGAAAAACGGCATCTGGTGGCCGTACGTTATGTCTTAAAGCTCTGCGAATTCTTTCAGAGACTTCTGCTTCAAAAAAAGCTTTTCTACTGCTATGTAATGCATTTAAATGTTCAGCAAAACCAGAGCTAATTGTAGTCCCCTCCCAAGCTGGAGGCTGGTCATCCAAAATGGACGGAATTTTAGGATTTCTACCAAACACTAATTGATAAGGACTATAGCCCCCAATCATCTGCAATGAATTCTTTGCACGTATTTGGTCGATCTGCCAAAATTTTCCGAAGCATGTCATCGATGACAGCATGATTTCTTTCACAGACACCATTACTAAATGGGCTTTCTGCAGCCGTATTCATAACTCTGATATTCATGTTTTCACACATATCCCTAAACTCATCATTAGCAAATTCTCCCCCATTGTCCGTAAGGAATTTTGCCTGTGGACCCATTCCTGTCCCTATCCATTTTTCCACGATTTGATCCAGAATTACTCTTTTCTTTACTTCGTACAATCGTTGATTGACTAAATCTGGTTGCTAAATCTACAAAATGCAAAATAAATATATTATTTGCTTTATCTCAGATCTTAAGGTCCATGGCCACAATGTCGTTAAACTCCCTGGCCAAAGGTAGGGTTACTATTGGTCGTGCTGGTGTCCTTCTGTACTTCCTACAAACTTCACAGCGATCACTAACCTGTTCTATCAGTTTAGTATCGTCATCATCCCTTACCCCTGCATCCTTTAATAAATGTTTCAGCCTCCGAGGAGACGGATGTGCAAATTGCCTATGCAGTTTTAATACCACAAGCTTTTTATCAGCTAAAGTCCCATTTTCAACTGCCATTAACACATCCTTAACCACTCTACTTGAAAAATTATTTGTCAGTAATGGAATACAATAGTGTCCTGACTGTGTAAATTGTAAGTCCACCGTCTTTCCAAAAACTGTTGCCTTATCCTGTTCCATATCCAGTTTCATGTGTGCTTTCTTCATCGACGGTCTGCTCAGAAGCAAAGGTATCTCACTTGATACAACATCCGCGCTAATGAAATGATTCACTCCGGCAATATTGCAAGGGATCACCACTCTTTTCAGCGACTTCAGAGTATTATCATCCCCAAACCTGAAACTTGTGGAACTTTCAAATTCCTTAACCTTGTTGCGATTTTCAGCATTCAAAGAGTCCAGGTAACATTTTAACCAGTCAATTCCACACACAGTAGATGAGCAGCCACTGTCCAATACAGCACAGTTGAAGGATTCTGCAACCAACACCCTCATTACCGGCGTAAAACTGCTTGTCAATAGGACAATGCCTTCTTTCTGGTCACTATCTTTTTCCTCTTCTGACTCTTCCGTGTCATGTGTCGCTTCAAACACTATCATAATGAGTTGGACAGTTGAAAGCATAATGGTATTGAGAGTCACATCGAAAACATTGATTTATCATGCCCCGTGCATTTCTGGGGTTCATCTTCCTATTGTAGGTTCTAACTGGGTTTCTGTCTTCATAATTTCCTTGTCTCAGTCTCCGTCTATAGTCTTGATCCCTGTTCGTAGCCATACGATTTCACCATCCTGTTACTAGTGTATCTTCCATATTCTGCCTTATTGCAGGCGGACCTATTTGGGTCATCAGAGCCATTGGAATAGAATGTTTCCCCAGAAACTTTTGTAAAGCTTTTGTCATCTGTTCGAATAAGGTATCCTTATCAGTAAACTGAACTCCTGTCAAAACCAGGAGCCTATCCATGTTGCTCACTCTCGCACAGTCAAGTAATTTAAAGGCCAACACAGACTGTGGAAATTCCAGGTTGTTTTTCTGCAGCCTTTTATATAGTCTGCCAAATTCCATTATATAGTCTTCCATGGAGATATCCTCCATTCTCCGGAACTTATCAAAATCCGACCATGCTTCATCCGCACTTAACAAGTCATCTTTCTTGTAAATCTTATCCATATAATGTAATAAAGTCTCCAGACCTTCTTCTGAGTCTAACTCTTCCAATTCCAGCTCAGAAAGCACTTTGTTTCGGATTTTACTGCCATATGGTAGAGAAAGAGCCAATGCCATACCTTGTTTTCTCTTTCCCAAAGCAGTTACCTTAGTCCACATAACTACTGCACTTCTCCATTGGTCGTACGATTCCCTTTCAGAAAATAAGGGAGGATAGTCATATCCAGACATCTTTATCCTCGGTTCAGCCATATATCCCTTTTTTTTTTTCTTTTCTCACTCACTCCTTGGTTTGATCTGGAAAAGTTGTATCATTCAACCCTTCACATTTGCACAGCAACCATCCTCTGCTACCAATTGTTAGACGTTTTAGTTACTGTGAAATGAAGAGTCTAAAGTTCTTGTTCCTTTTCACCAAACACCATTTATTTCACTTCCACAGCCTCTGCTCAAAACTCTTAACAACACACCACCCGACAGAGGCCACCTGAAGCCCCTTTACATATCAGTGTCAATTAATGGATACTTAACATAAATGAGACAACTAATTGCAGTGTCTCTTAACCCATTACTTAACATGGGGGGGGTTGTTCGGGAGGCAGAACAGAAATTAATCCCGAGGAGGAGGAAAGATGCTAAATGAAGGACGAGGCAACCGTGGCTGACGAGGGAAGTCAGGGACAGCATAAAAGCAAAAAAAAAACCATAGAAAGTGGTGAGAGGTAGTGGGAAGTCAGAAGATTGGGAAGCCTTTAAAAGTGAGCAGGGGACAACTAAAACGGCAACAAGGGGGAGGGGAGAAGGTGAAATATGAGTGCAAGCTAGCTAGTAATATAAAAGAAGATTGCAAGAGTTTTGATATATAAACGGTAAGAGAGAGGCAAGAATGGTCTTTGGGCCTCTGGAAAATGAGGCTGGAGAAGTAGTAATAGGGAGCAAAGAAATGGTAGAGGAACTGAATAGTTACTTTGCATCAGTCTTCACGCTGGAAGACACCAGTGGCGTACCAGAACTTTTGAGAGTCGGGGCAGAGGCGAGTGCAGTGGCCATCACTAAGGAGAAGGTTCTGGGGAAGCTGAAAGGTCTGAAGGTGGATAAGTCACCTGGACCGGATGGACTACACCCCAGGGTTCTAACAGATAGCTGAGGAGATTGTGGAGGCTTTGATGGTGATCTTTCAGGAATCACTGGAGGAAGGGACGGTCCCAGAGGATTGGGAAATGGCTCATGTAACACCCCTGTGCAGAAGACGGGAAATCATAGGCTGGTTGGCCTGGCTTCAGTCATTGGTAAGATTTTCGAGTCTGTTATTAATGATGAGATGGCGAAGTACTTGGCAGTGCGTGGTAAAATAGGACTGAGTCAGCACGGCTTCGTCAAAGGGAGGTCGTGCCTGACAAATCGGTTAGAGTTCTTTGAGGAGGTAACAAGGAAGTTAGACAAGGGAGAACAAGTGGACGTGATCTATTTGGATTTCCAGAAGGCCTTTGACAAGGTGCCGTACAGGAGGCTGCGAAATAAGATAAGAGCCCATGGTGTTAGGGGTAAGATACTGGCAAGAATAGAGGATTGGCTGACTGGCAGAAGGCAGGGAGTGGGGATAAAGGGGTCTTTTTCAGGATGGCAGCTGGTGACTAGTGGTGTGCCTCAGGGGTCTGTGCTGGGACCACAACTTTTCACAATATCCATGATCTGGAAGAAGGAACTGAAGGCTCTGTTGCTACGTTTGCAGGTGATGCAAAGATATGCAGAGGGACGGGTAGTATTGAGGAAGCAGGCGGGCTGCAGAAGGACTTGGACAGGCTAGGAGAGCGGGCAATGAAGTGGCAGATGGAATACAATGTGGAAAAGTGTGAGGTTCTGCACTTTGGAAGGAGGAATCGAGGCACAGACTATTTTCTCAATGGGGAAATGCTTCAGAAATCTGATGCACTAAGGGACTTGGGAATCCTTGTTCAAGATTCTCTTCAGGTTAACGTGCAGGTTCAGTCGGCAGTTAGGAAGGTAAATGCAATGTTAGCATTCATGTCGAGAGGGCTAGAATACAAAACCAGGGATGTACTTCTGAGGCTGTCTAAGGCTCTGGTCAGACCCCATTGGGAGTATTGTGAGCAGTTTTGGGCCCCGTATCTAAGGAAGGATGTGCTGGCCTTGGAAAGGGTCCAGAGGAGGTTCACAAGAATGATCCCTGGAATGAAGAGCTTGTCGTATGAGGAACGTTTGAGGACTCTGGGTCTGTACTCGGAGTTTAGAAGGATGAGCGGGGATCTTATTGAAACTTACAGGATACTGCGAGGCCCGGATAGAGGGGACGTGGAGAGGATGTTTCCACTTGTAGGAAAAACTAGAACCAGAGGACACCATCTCAGACTAAAGGGACAATCCTTTAAAACAGAGATGAGGAGGAATTTCTTCAGCCAGAGGGTGGTGAATCTGTGGAACTCTTTGCCGCAGAAGGCTGTGGAGGCCAAATCACAGAGTGTCTTTGAGACAGAGACAGATAGGTTCTTGATCAATAAGGGGATCAGGGGTTATGGGGAGAAGGCAGGAGAATGGGGATGAGAAAATATCAGCCGTGATTGAATGGCGGAGCAGACTCGATGGGCCGAGTGGCCTAATTCTGCTCCTGTATCTTGTGGGAGGGCGGGGAAACTACAGTGAAATATGTTAGGTGAGTTTGTAACAATCATTTCATGGTCATTATTTGAGTTTTAAGTCCAGTTGTTGAATCCAAATTGCACCATCTGCTGTGGTGGGAGTTCGAACCAGGTCCCCAGATTCCAGCGACAACACCACTACGGCAACTTGAATTGGTTTTTGGAGCAAACAAAGAGATGGAATAAGGGCTTGCCCCGTCCTCTCTGTACGTTGGCTTTGTAACTCTGAGAAAAGAATGACATTTAAAGGGGAAAGCTCCTTGACTGGCTGCAGTATAATGGGAAACACAGCCCTTCAGTCCTGAGTGCAATGGGGAAGCAGGTGATGACGTGGAAATGGAGTTCATGTTGGGATTGGAATTAAGCGGAAACCTTTGTTCCCGAGCAGCCCTTGGAGGTTTGTTTTCCAAGGTGTCCCTCCGAGATGTAACGGGGTATTGGGGGTGTCTTTATTCTCACCCCGGAGAAGGCGGAGTGCCGCACTCGCCATTGCTGAGACCAGCTTTATATTCCAGGTTTATTAACTGAATTTAAGCTGCAGCAGCAGCTGCTGTGGGATTCCAGCCTGCGTCCCCAGACCATCACCCGCCGGGGCCGCTGGACACCGCAATCCCACTGCATTCCAGCCTGCGTCCCCAGACCATCACCCGCCAGGGCCGCTGGACCCCCACAATCCCACTGCATTCCAACCTGCGTCCCCAGACCATCACCCACCGGGGCCGCTGGACACTGGCAATCCCATTGCATTCCAACCTGCGTCCCCAGACCATCACCCTCCGGGGCCGCTGGACACCGCAATCCCACTGCATTCCAACCTGCGTCCCCAGACCATCACCCGCCGGGGCCGCTGGACACCGCAATCCCACTGCATTCCAGCCTGTGTCCCCAGACCATCACCCGCCGGGGCCGCTGGACACCGCAATCCCACTGCATTCCAACCTGCGTCCCCAGACCATCACCCGCCGGGGCCGCTGGACACCGCAATCCCACTGCATTCCAGCCTGCGTCCCCAGACCATCACCCGCCGGGGCCGCTGGACACCGCAATCCCACTGCATTCCAGCCTGCGTCCCCAGACCATCACCCGCCGGGGCCGCTGGACCCCGCAATCCCACTGCATTCCAGCCTGCGTCCCCAGACCATCACCCGCCGGGGCCGCTGGACACCCGCAATCCCACTGCATTCCAGCCTGCGTCCCCAGACTGTCACCCGCCGGGGCCGCTGGTCACCGCAATCCCACTGCATTCCAGCCTGCGTCCCCAGACCATCACCCGCCGGGGCCGCTGGACCCCCGCAATCCCACTGCATTCCAACCTGCGTCCCCAGACCATCACCCGCCGGGGCCGCTGGACACCGCAATCCCACTGCATTCCAGCCTGCGTCCCCAGACCATCACCCGCCGGGGCCGCTGGACACCCGCAATCCCACTGCATTCCAACCTGCGTCCCCAGACCATCACCCGCCGGGGCCGCTGGACCCCGCAATCCCACTGCATTCCAACCTGCGTCCCCAGACCATCACCCGCCGGGGCCGCTGGACCCCCGCAATCCCACTGCATTCCAGCCTGCAACCCCAGACCATCACCCGCCGGGGCCGCTGGACCCCGCAATCCCACTGCATTCCAACCTGCGTCCCCAGACCATCACCCGCCGGGGCCGCTGGACCCCGCAATCCCACTGCATTCCAGCCTGCGTCCCCAGACCATCACCCGCCGTGGCCGCTGGACACCCGCAATCCCACTGCATTCCAGCCTGCAACCCCAGACCATCACCCGCCGGGGCCGCTGGACCCCGCAATCCCACTGCATTCCAGCCTGCGTCCCCAGACCATCACCCGCCGGGGCCGCTGGACACCGCAATCCCACTGCATTCCAGCCTGCGTCCCCAGACCATCACCCGCCGGGGCCGCTGGACCCCGCAATCCCACTGCATTCCAGCCTGCGTCCCCAGACCATCACCCGCCAGGGCCGCTGGACCCCCACAATCCCACTGCATTCCAACCTGCGTCCCCAGACCATCACCCACCGGGGCCGCTGGACACCGGCAATCCCACTGCATTCCAGCCTGCGTCCCCAGACCATTACCCGCCGGGGCCGCTGGACACCCGCAATCCCACTGCATTCCAGCCTGCGTCCCCAGACCATCACCCGCCGGGGCCGCTGGTCACCGGCAATCCCACTGCATTCCAGCCTGCGTCCCCAGACCATTACCCGCCGGGGCCGCTGGTCACCGGCAATCCCATTGCATTCCAACCTGCGTCCCCAGACCATCACCCGCCGGGGCCGCTGGACCCCGCAATCCCACTGCATTCCAGCCTGCGTCCCCAGACCATTACCCGCCGGGGCCGCTGGTCACCGGCAATCCCACTGCATTCCAGCCTGCGTCCCCAGACCATCACCCGCCGGGGCCGCTGGACCCCGCAATCCCACTGCATTCCAACCTGCGTCCCCAGACCATCACCCGCCGGGGCCACTGGACCCCGCAATCCCACTGCATTCCAACCTGCGTCCCCAGACCATCACCCGCCAGGGCCGCTGGACCCCGCAATCCCACTGCATTCCAGCCTGAGTCCCCAGACCATCACCCGCCAGGGCCGCTGGACCCCGCAATCCCACTGCATTCCAACCTGCGTCCCCAGACCATCACCCGCCGGGGCCGCTGGACACCCGCAATCCCACTGCATTCCAGCCTGAGTCCCCAGACCATCACCCGCCAGGGCCGCTGGACCCCGCAATCCCACTGCATTCCAACCTGCGTCCCCAGACCATCACCTGCCGGGGCCGCTGGACCCCGCAATCCCACTGCATTCCAGCCTGAGTCCCCAGACCATCACCCGCCGGGGCCGCTGGACCCCCGCAATCCCACTGCATTCCAACCTGCGTCCCCAGACCATCACCCGCCGGGGCCACTGGACCCCGCAATCCCACTGCATTCCAACCTGCGTCCCCAGACCATCACCCGCCAGGGCCGCTGGACACCGGCAATCCCACTGCATTCCAGCCTGCGTCCCCAGACCATCACCCGCCGGGGCCGCTGGACCCCGCAATCCCACTGCATTCCAGCCTGCAACCCCAGACCATCACCCGCCGGGGCCGCTGGACACCGCAATCCCACTGCATTCCAGCCTGCGTCCCCAGACCATCACCCGCCGGGGCCGCTGGACCCCGCAATCCCACTGCATTCCAACCTGCGTCCCCAGACCATCACCCGCCGGGGCCGCTGGACCCCGCAATCCCACTGCATTCCAACCTGCGTCCCCAGACCATCACCCGCCGGGGCCGCTTGACCCCGCAATCCCACTGCATTCCAACCTGCGTCCCCAGACCGTCACCCGCCGGGATGCTGGACACCGGCAATCCCACTGCACTCCAACCTGCGTCCCCAGACCATCACCCGCCGGGGCCGCTGGACCCCGCAATCCCACTGCATTCCAGGCTGCGTCCCCAGACCATCACCCGCCGGGGCCGCTGGACCCCGCAATCCCACTGCATTCCAGCCTGCGTCCCCAGACCATCACCCGCCGGGGCCGCTGGACACCGCAATCCCACTGCATTCCAGCCTGCGTCCCCAGACCATCACCCGCCGGGGCCGCTGGACCCCGCAATCCCACTGCATTCCAGCCTGCGTCCCCAGACCATCACCCGCCGGGGCCGCTGGACCCCGCAATCCCACTGCATTCCAACCTGCGTCCCCAGACCATCACCCGCCGGGGCCGCTGGACCCCGCAATCCCACTGCATTCCAACCTGCGTCCCCAGTCCATCACCCGCCGGGGCCGCTGGACACCGGCAATCCCACTGCATTCCAGCCTGCGTCCCCAGACCATCACCCGCCGGGGCCGCTGGACACCCCAATCCCACTGCATTCCAACCTGCGTCCCCAGACCATCACCCGCCGGGGCCGCTGGACCCCGCAATCCCACTGCATTCCAGCCTGCAACCCCAGACCATCACCCGCCGGGGCCGCTGGACACCCCAATCCCACTGCATTCCAGCCTGCGTCCCCAGACCATCACCCGCCGGGATGCTGGACACCCCAATCCCACTGCATTCCAACCTGCGTCCCCAGACCATCACCCGCCGGGGCCGCTGGACACCCGCAATCCCACTGCATTCCAGCCTGCGTCCCCAGACCATCACCCGCCGGGGCCGCTGGACCCCGCAATCCCACTGCATTCCAACCTGCGTCCCCAGACCATCACCCGCCGGGGCCGCTGGACACCGCAATCCCACTGCATTCCAACCTGCGTCCCCAGACCATCACCCGCCGGGGCCGCTGGACCCCGCAATCCCACTGCATTCCAGCCTGCGTCCCCAGACCATCACCCGCCGGGGCCGCTGGACACCGCAATCCCACTGCATTCCAGCCTGCGTCCCCAGACCATCACCCGCCGGGGCCGCTGGACCCCGCAATCCCACTGCATTCCAGCCTGCAACCCCAGACCATCACCCGCCGGGGCCGCTGGACCCCGCAATCCCACTGCATTCCAGCCTGCGTCCCCAGACCATCACCCGCCGGGGCCGCTGGACCCCGCAATCCCACTGCATTCCAACCTGCGTCCCCAGACCATCACCCGCCGGGACCGCTGGACACCGCAATCCCACTGCATTCCAGCCTGCGTCCCCAGACCATCACCCGCCGGGATGCTGGACCCCGCAATCCCACTGCATTCCAACCTGCGTCCCCAGACCATCACCCGCCGGGGCCGCTGGACACCGCAATCCCACTGCATTCCAGCCTGCAACCCCAGACCATCACCCGCCGGGGCCGCTGGACCCCGCAATCCCACTGCATTCCAGCCTGCGTCCCCAGACCATCACCCGCCGGGGCCGCTGGACACCCGCAATCCCACTGCATTCCAACCTGCGTCCCCAGACCATCACCCGCCGGGGCCACTGGACCCCGCAATCCCACTGCATTCCAGCCTGCGTCCCCAGACCATCACCCGCCGGGGCCGCTGGACCCCGCAATCCCACTGCATTCCAACCTGCGTCCCCAGATCATCACCCGCCGGGGCCGCTGGACCCCGCAATCCCACTGCATTCCAACCTGCGTCCCCAGACCATCACCCGCCGGGGCCGCTGGACCCCGCAATCCCACTGCATTCCAGCCTGCGTCCCCAGACCATCACCCGCCGGGGCCGCTGGACACCGCAATCCCACTGCATTCCAACCTGCGTCCCCAGACCATCACCCGCCGGGGCCGCTGGACCCGGCAGTCCCACTGCATTCCAACCTGCGTCCCCAGACCATCACCCGCCGGGGCCGCTGGACACCGCAATCCCACTGCATTCCAGCCTGCGTCCCCAGACCATCACCCGCCGGGGCCGCTGGACCCCGCAATCCCACTGCATTCCAGCCTGCGTCCCCAGACCATCACCCGCCAGGGCCGCTGGACCCCGCAATCCCACTGCATTCCAGCCTGCGTCCCCAGACCATCACCCGCCGGGGCCGCTGGACACCGGCAATCCCACTGCATTCCAACCTGCGTCCCCAGACCATCACCCGCCGGGATGCTGGACCCCGCAATCCCACTGCATTCCAACCTGCGTCCCCAGACCATCACCCGCCGGGGCCACTGGACCCCGCAATCCCACTGCATTCCAGCCTGCGTCCCCAGACCATCACCCGCCGGGGCCGCTGGACCCCGCAATCCCACTGCATTCCAACCTGCGTCCCCAGATCATCACCCGCCGGGGCCGCTGGACCCCGCAATCCCACTGCATTCCAACCTGCGTCCCCAGACCATCACCCGCCGGGGCCGCTGGACCCCGCAATCCCACTGCATTCCAGCCTGCGTCCCCAGACCATCACCCGCCAGGGCCGCTGGACCCCGCAATCCCACTGCATTCCAGCCTGCGTCCCCAGACCATCACCCGCCGGGGCCGCTGGACACCGGCAATCCCACTGCATTCCAGCCTGCGTCCCCAGACCATCACCCGCCGGGGCCGCGGGACACCGCAATCGCACTGCATTCCAACCTGCGTCCCCAGACCATCACCCGCCGGGGCCGCTGGACCCCGCAATCCCACTGCATTCCAGCCTGCGTCCCCAGACCGTCACCCGCCGGGATGCTGGACACCGCAATCCCACTGCATTCCAGCCTGCGTCCCCAGACCATCACCCGCCGGGATGCTGGACACCGCAATCCCACTGCATTCCAGCCTGCGTCCCCAGACCATCACCCGCCGGGGCCGCTGGACCCCGCAATCCCACTGCATTCCAGCCTGCGTCCCCAGACCATCACCCGCCGGGGCCGCTGGACCCCGCAATCCCACTGCATTCCAACCTGCGTCCCCAGACCATCACCCGCCGGGGCCGCTGGACCCCGCAATCCCACTGCATTCCAACCTGCGTCCCCAGACCATCACCCGCCGGGGCCGCTGGACACCGCAATCCCACTGCATTCCAGCCTGCAACCCCAGACCATCACCCGCCGGGGCCGCTGGACCCCGCAATCCCACTGCATTCCAGCCTGCGTCCCCAGACCATCACCCGCCGGGGCCGCTGGACACCCGCAATCCCACTGCATTCCAGCCTGCGTCCCCAGACCATCACCCGCCGGGATGCTGGACACCGCAATCCCACTGCATTCCAACCTGCAACCCCAGACCATCACCCGCCGGGATGCTGGACCCCGCAATCCCACTGCATTCCAGCCTGCGTCCCCAGACCATCACCCGCCGGGGCCGCTGGACCCCGCAATCCCACTGCATTCCAACCTGCGTCCCCAGACCATCACCCGCCGGGGCCGCTGGACACCCGCAATCCCACTGCATTCCAACCTGCGTCCCCAGACCATCACCCGCCGGGGCCGCTGGACCCCGCAATCCCACTGCATTCCAACCTGCGTCCCCAGACCATCACCCGCCGGGGCCGCTGGACACCGCAATCCCACTGCATTCCAGCCTGCGTCCCCAGACCATCACCCGCCGGGGCCGCTGGACCCCGCAATCCCACTGCATTCCAGCCTGCGTCCCCAGACCATCACCCGCCGGGGCCGCTGGACACCCGCAATCCCACTGCATTCCAGCCTGCGTCCCCAGACCATCACCCGCCGGGGCCGCTGGACCCCCACAATCCCACTGCATTCCAACCTGCGTCCCCAGACCATCACCCGCCGGGGCCGCTGGACACCGCAATCCCACTGCATTCCAGCCTGCGTCCCCAGACCATCACCCGCCGGGGCCGCTGGACACCGCAATCCCACTGCATTCCAGCCTGCGTCCCCAGACCATCACCCGCCGGGGCCGCTGGACCCCGCAATCCCACTGCATTCCAACCTGCGTCCCCAGACCATCACCCGCCGGGGCCGCTGGACACCGCAATCCCACTGCATTCCAGCCTGCGTCCCCAGACCATCACCCGCTGGGGCCGCTGGACACCGCAATCCCACTGCATTCCAGCCTGCGTCCCCAGACCATCACCCGCCGGGGCCGCTGGACACCGGCAATCCCACTGCATTCCAACCTGCGTCCCCAGACCATCACCCGCCGGGGCCGCTGGACACCGGCAATCCCACTGCATTCCAACCTGCGTCCCCAGACCATCACCCGCCGGGATGCTGGACCCCGCAATCCCACTGCATTCCAGCCTGCGTCCCCAGACCATCACCCGCCGGGGCCGCTGGACCCCGCAATCCCACTGCATTCCAGCCTGCGTCCCCAGACCATCACCCGCCGGGGCCGCTGGACCCCGCAATCCCACTGCATTCCAGCCTGCGTCCCCAGACCATCACCCGCCGGGGCCGCTGGACACCCGCAATCCCACTGCATTCCAACCTGCGTCCCCAGACCATCACCCGCCGGGGCCGCTGGACACCGGCAATCCCACTGCATTCCAGCCTGCGTCCCCAGACCATCACCCGCCGGGGCCGCTGGACCCCGCAATCCCACTGCATTCCAGCCTGCGTCCCCAGACCATCACCCGCCGGGGCCGCTGGACACCCGCAATCCCACTGCATTCCAACCTGCGTCCCCAGACCATCACCCGCCGGGATGCTGGACCCCGCAATCCCACTGCATTCCAACCTGCGTCCCCAGACCATCACCCGCCGGGGCCGCTGGACCCCGCAATCCCACTGCATTCCAGCCTGCGTCCCCAGACCATCACCCGCCGGGGCCGCTGGACCCCGCAATCCCACTGCATTCCAGCCTGCGTCCCCAGACCATCACCCGCCGGGGCCGCTGGACCCCGCAATCCCACTGCATTCCAGCCTGCGTCCCCAGACCATCACCCGCCGGGGCCGCTGGACCCCGCAATCCCACTGCATTCCAGCCTGCGTCCCCAGACCATCACCCGCCGGGGCCGCTGGACACCCGCAATCCCACTGCATTCCAGCCTGCGTCCCCAGACCATCACCCGCCGGGGCCGCTGGACACCCCAATCCCACTGCATTCCAGCCTGCGTCCCCAGACCATCACCCGCCAGGGCCGCTGGACCCCGCAATCCCACTGCATTCCAGCCTGCGTCCCCAGACCATCACCCGCCGGGGCCGCTGGACCCCGCAATCCCACTGCATTCCAACCTGCGTCCCCAGACCATCACCCGCCGGGATGCTGGACACCGCAATCCCACTGCATTCCAACCTGCGTCCCCAGACCATCACCCGCCGGGGCCGCTGGACACCGCAATCCCACTGCATTCCAGCCTGCGTCCCCAGACCATCACCCGCCGGGGCCGCTGGACACCCCAATCCCACTGCATTCCAGCCTGCGTCCCCAGACCATCACCCGCCGGGGCCGCTGGACACCGCAATCCCACTGCATTCCAGCCTGCGTCCCCAGACCATCACCCGCCGGGGCCGCTGGACACCCCAATCCCACTGCACCATCGTCTCGCCCTTCAGATTCGGGCGACTGGGTTTGGATTAGTGTTTAGGATGTCGGCGTGTGGGTCACGGCGTGAGGGCCGAGTTCGTGTTTAGGGTGTCAGGGTTATTGTTTGGCCTGGGCTTCGAAACGGACGGGTGTTGCCAACATTGTCAATCGTGGTTCTGCTGCCTCCAACGCCGTGCCTCCAGAAAACTGCATCGGTGTGGCAGCAACAGAACTGTGTTGACTCGCGTGTGATAAGCATTTCTCTGGCGTTGGGTGCGAGTTGCTGTTTGATGCAAAGGACTGCGAGGCCCTCTCACTATCTGCGGCTTGTAACTTTCATAGGAACAGGAGAAGGCCATTCGGCCCCTCGAACCTGTCCCGCCATTCAATGAGATCATTGCTGATCTGTGACCTAACTCCATATCACTGCCTTTGGTCCAAATCCCATTAACAGAAATCTCTCTATCTCAGATTTAAAATTAACAACTGTTCCAGCTTCAACTGCTGTGTGTGGGAGAGATTTCCAAACCTCTACCTCCTCACATCTCTCCTGAATGCAAACAAGCGGCAAAAAATGCTGGAACATGATAGCATTTAGACACCGAAGCAAGGAGGCAGCGCACTGAGTTTTTCTGTGTTTGAGAGGTTTGTGAATCATAATCTGATAGTGATCTGTAATGTTGTGATTAGATGCCATGTGGTAGATGGTGGCAAGATGTTTCCACTTGTGGATGGAGACCAGAACTAGGGGGTCATCATTATGAGACGGCCACTGGTAAATCCAATGGGCATTTCAGGAGAAACTTTACCCACAGAGTGGGGAGAATGTGGGACTTGCTCCTTGGTCCGTCCCGCCACCCCCCTCCACCTCTGCGCCTCCCTCACAACCTACTATGCACATCCCCACCTCTTCCGTCCATTCCTTCTCCTCCGCCCCGCCCCCTCCTCCGCCCCGCCCCCTCCTCCGCCCCGCCCCCTCCTCCACCCCACCCCCTCCTCTGCCCCGCCCCCTCCTCCGCCCCGCCCCCTCCTCCGCCCCGCCCCCTCCTCCGCCCCGCCCTCTACTCCACCCTGCCCCCTCCTCCGCCCCGCCCCCTCCTCCTCCCCGCCTCCGCCCCGCCCCCTCCTCCTCCCCCTCCTCCGCCCCGCCCCCTCCTCCGCCCCGCCCCCTCCTCCGCCCCGCCCCCTCCTCCGCCCCGCCCCCTCCTCCGCCCCGCCCCCTCCTCCGCCCCGCCCCCTCCTCCGCCCCGCCCCCTCCTCTGCCCCGCCCCCTCCTCCGCCCCGCCCCCTCCGCCCCGCCCCCTCCGCCCCGCCCCCTCCTCCGCCCCGCCCCCTCCTCCGCCCCGCCCCCTCCTCCGCCCCGCCCCCTCCTCCGCCCCGCCCCCTCCTCCGCCCCGCCCCCTCCTCTGCCCCGCCCCCTCCTCCGCCCCGCCCCCTCCGCCCCGCCCCCTCCTCCGCCCCGCCCCCTCCTCCGCCCCGCCCCCTCCTCCGCCCCGCCCCTCCTCCGCCCCGCCCCCTCCTCCGCCCCGCCCCCTCCTCCGCCCCGCCTCCTCCTCCGCCCCGCCCCCTCCTCCGCCCCGCCCCCTCCTCCGCCCCGCCCCCTCCTCCGCCCCGCCCCCTCCTCCGCCCCCTCCTCCGCCCCGCCCCCTCCTCCGCCCCGCCCCCTCCTCCGCCCCGCCCCCTCCTCCGCCCCCTCCTCCGCCCCCTCCTCCGGCCCGCCCCCTCCTCCGGCCCGCCCCCTCCTCCGCCCCGCCCCCTCCTCCGCCCCGCCCCCTCCTCCGCCCCGCCCCCTCCTCCGCCCCGCCCCCTCCTCCGCCCCGCCCCCTCCTCCGCCCCGCCCCCTCCTCCGCCCCGCCCCCTCCTCCGCCCCGCCCCCCCTGCGCCTCCCCGCCCCCCCCTGCGCCTCCCCGCCCCCCCCTGCGCCTCCCCGCCCCCCTGCGCCTCCCCGCCCCCCCGTGCCTCCCCGCCTCCCCGCCCCCCCGCGCCTCCCCGCCCCCCCCGCGCCTCCCCGCCCCCCCCCGCGCCTCCCCGCCCCCCCCGCGCCTCCCCGCCCCCCCCCGCGCCTCCCCGCCCCCCCCGCGCCTCCCCGCCCCCCCCCGCGCCTCCCCGCCCCCCCCCGCGCCTCCCCGCCCCTCCCCGCGCCTCCCCGCCCCCCCTGCGCCACCCCGCCCCCCCTGCGCCTCCCCGCCCCCGTCTGCGCCTCCCCGCCCCCGTCTGCGCCTCCCCGCCCCCGTCTGCGCCTCGTCGCCCCCCCCTGCGCCCCGTCGCCCCCCCTCCGCCCCGTCGCCCCCCCTGTGCCGCACTGCCCCCCCCACCCTCTGCCCCGTCGCCCACCCTCCGCCCCGTCGCCCCCCCTCCGCCCCGTCGCCCCCCCTCCGCCCCGTCGCCCCCCCTCCGCCCCGTCGCCCCCCCGCCCCCCCCGCGCCTCCCCGCCCCCCCCGCGCCTCCCCGCCCCCCCCTGCGCCTCCCCGCCCCCCCGCGCCACCCCGCCCCCCCTGCGCCTCCCCGCCCCCGTCTGCGCCTCGTCGCCCCCCTCGCGCCCCATCGCCCCCCCCTGCGCCCCGTCGCCCCCCCTGTGCAGCACTGCCCCCCCCACCCTCTGCCCCGTCGCCCCCCCTCCGCCCCGTCGCCCCCCCCTCCGCCCCGCCCCCTCCTCCGCCCCGCCCCCTCCTCTGCCCCGCCCCCTCCTCCGCCCCGCCCCCTCCTCCGCCCCGCCCCCTCCGCCCCGCCCCCTCCGCCCCGCCCCCTCCTCCGCCCCGCCCCCTCCTCCGCCCCGCCCCCTCCTCCGCCCCGCCCCCTCCTCCGCCCCGCCCCCTCCTCCGCCCCGCCCCCTCCTCTGCCCCGCCCCCTCCTCTGCCCCGCCCCCTCCTCCGCCCCGCCCCCTCCGCCCCGCCCCCTCCTCCGCCCCGCCCCCTCCTCCGCCCCGCCCCCTCCTCCGCCCCGCCCCTCCTCCGCCCCGCCCCCTCCTCCGCCCCGCCCCCTCCTCCGCCCCGCCCCCTCCTCCGCCCCGCCCCCTCCTCCGCCCCGCCCCCTCCTCCGCCCCGCCCCCTCCTCCGCCCCGCCCCCTCCTCCGCCCCGCCCCCTCCTCCGCCCCGCCCCCTCCTCCGCCCCCTCCTCCGCCCCGCCCCCTCCTCCGCCCCGCCCCCTCCTCCGCCCCACCCCCTCCTCCGCCCCACCCCCTCCTCCGCCCCGCCCCCTCCTCCGCCCCCTCCTCCGCCCCGCCCCCTCCTCCGCCCCGCCCCCTCCTCCGCCCCGCCCCCTCCTCCGCCCCGCCCCCTCCTCCGCCCCGCCCCCCCTGCGCCTCCCCGCCCCCCCCTGCGCCTCCCCGCCCCCCCCTGCGCCTCCCCGCCCCCCTGCGCCTCCCCGCCCCCCCGTGCCTCCCCGCCTCCCCGCCCCCCCCGCGCCTCCCCGCCCACCCCGCGCCTCCCCGCCCCCCCCTGCGCCTCCCCGCCCCCCCGCGCCACCCCACCCCCCCCTGCGCCTCCCCGCCCCCGTCTGCGCCTCGTCGCCCCCCTCGCGCCCCATCGCCCCCCCCTGCGCCCCGTCGCTCCCCCTGTGCAGCACTGCCCCCCCCACCCTCTGCCCCGTCGCCCCCCCTCCGCCCCGTCGCCCCCCCCCGCCCCGTCGCCCCCCCTCCGCCCCGTCGCCCCCCCGTGCCGCGCTGACCCCGTGCCGCGCTGCGCCCCGTCGCCCCCCCCTCCGTCGCCCCCCCTCCGCCACCCCCCTGCGCCCCGTCGCCCCCCCCGTGCCGCGCTGCCCCCCGCCCCCCCACTGGGCCCCGTCGCCCCCCTCCGTCGCCCCCCCTCCGCCACCCCCCCTGCGCCCCATCGCCCCCCCCCCGTGCCGCGCTGCCCCCCGCCCCCCCACTGGGCCCCATCGCGCCCCCCCTGCGTGCCGCTGCCCCCCCCCTGTGCCACGCTGCCCCCCCTGTGCCGCACTGCCCCCCCTGTGCCGCACTGCCCCCCCCCTCCGCCCCGTCTCCGCCCCGTCGCCCCCCCCTCCGCCCCGTCGCCCCCCCTCCGCCCCGTCGCCCCCCCCCCCGCCCCGTCGCCCCCCCCCCCGCCCCGTCGCCCCCCCCCCCCCGCCCCGTCGCCCCCCCCGCCCCGTCGCCCCCCCCCGCCCCGTCGCCCCCCCTCCGCCCCGTCGCCCCCCCTCCGCCCCGTCGCCCCCCCTCCGTGCCGCGCTGACCCCGTGCCGCGCTGCGCCCCGTCGCCCCCCCCGCGTGCCGCTGCCCCCCCTGTGCCGCACTACCCCCCTCCGTCGCCCCCCCTCCGCCACCCCCCCTGCGCTCCGTCGCCCCCCCCCCCCGTGCCGCGCTGCCCCCCGCCCCCCCACTGGGCCCCGTCGCGCCCCCCCTGCGCGCCGCTGCCCCCCCCCCGTGCCGCGCTGTCCCCCTGTTCCGCGCTGCGCCCCGTCTCTCCCCCCCCCACTGCGCCGTGCTGTGCCCCGTCCTGCGCCCTGCTGCCCCCCTGCGCGCCGCCCCCCTGCGCGCCGCATCCCCCCTGCGCCCCGCCGCCCCCCTGCGCCCTGCTGCCCCCCTGCGCGCCGCCCCCCTGCGCGCCGCACCCCCCCTGCGCCCTGCTGCCCCCCTGCGCGCCGCCCCCCTGCGCGCCGCACCCCCCCTGCGCCCCGCCGCCCCCCCTGCGCCCTGCCGCCCCCCTGCACGCCGCACCCCCCCTGCGCCCCGCCGCCCCCCTGCGCCCTGCTGCCCCCCTGCTCCAATGCAATGGCCAGAAATATTCCAGAATCACCTTTTTTATTCTTGTTCTATTTGTTTTCTCCTCAGCTCCCACAGCGATGCCGGTGATGATGGAGAAGTCGGGACCGACAGGAATTCTGTCCCGTGGAAGCAGAATGAAGAGCATTAACAACGGGAGCAACAACGGGAGCCAACACCCCCGTCACTCTGAGGAGGAAAGCAGTGACGAGGAGCGGGCACACGGAACCATGTCTGTTGTTTCCATCGAGTGGAAAAAGCGGGAGCAGCACAGCCTGCACGGTGAGGAAGCTGCACCTTTATCAGCATCCACCACAACTCTCGCAGCCTTGCCCCTCGCCCCTCCAAACTCTCGCAGCCTCGCCCCTCGCCCCTCCAAACTCTCGCACCCTCGCCCCTCCAAACTCTCGCAGCCTCGCCCCTCGCCCCTCCAAACTCTCGCAGCCTCGCCCTCCACCCCTCCAAACTCTCGCACCCTCGCCCCTCCAAACTCTCGCAGCCTCGCCCCTCGCCCCTCCACCCCTCCAAACTCTCGCACCCTCGCCCCTCCACCCCTCCAAACTCTCGCAGCCTTGCCCCTCGCCCCTCCAAACTCTCGCAGCCTCGCCCCTCGCCCCTCCAAACTCTCGCAGCCTCGCCCCTCACCCCTCCAAACTCTCGCACCCTCGCCCCTCCACCCCTCCAAACTCTCGCACCCTCGCCCCTCCACCCCTCCAAACTCTCGCAGCCTCGCCCCTCCACCCCTCCAAACTCTCGCAGCCTCGCCCCTCGTCCCTCCACCCCTCCAAACTCTCGCAGTCTCACATCTCGCCCCCTCCACCCCTCCAATCTTTCCTCCTTTCGTTTATTGTTCACTATTCCATTAATTCTGTGCCGTGCGCTTTTTCTCTCTTTCAGACAGTATGATCCGGGTTGGATCCGATTACCAAGCTGTTGTTCCAGAGTGCCACCCAGGTAGGATTCCCATTTTATAAGGTGGACATAAGGTAGCACAGTAGCTAGCACTGCTGCTTCACAGCTTCAGGGTCCCGGGTTCGATTCCCAGCTCGGGTCACTGTCTGTGCGGAGTCTGCACGTTCTCCCCGTGTCTGCGTGGGTTTCCTCCGGGTGCTCCGGTTTCCTCCCACAAGCCCCGAAAGACCTGCTGTTGGGTGAATTGGACATTCTGAATTCTCCTTCTGTGTACCCGAACAGGCGCCGGAATGTGGCGACTAGGGGCTTTTCACAGGAACTTCATCGCAGTGTTAATGTCAGCCTGCTTGTGACAATAATAAAGATTAAAGATTAATTGCGTTGGTCTTGAGGTGTGTGTGTGAGGCTTGTTGTATTAGAACATAGAACGGTACAGCACAGTCCAGGCCCTTCGGCCACTTATCCTAATCTAAGGTCAGCCTAACCTCCACCCCTTCAATTTACTGCTGTCCATGTGCCCTGTCCCAGAGTCGCTTAAATGTCCCGAATGACTCTGACTCCACCACCTCTGCTGGCAGTGCATTCCACACACCCACCACTCTCTGTGTAAAGAACCTCTGACATCTCCCCTATACCTTCCGCCAATCACCTTCAAATTATGTCCGCTTGTGACAGCCATTTCCACCCTGGGGAAAAGTCTCTGGCTATCCACTCTATCCATGCCTCTCTTGTACACCTCTATCAAGTCACCTCTCTTCCTTCTTGAGTCCGAAGCGGGCGCTGCAATGTGGAGCTGGACCATAGGCAGTGAACTGTGATGGGCATGTTCCGGAGGCGCTGTGCGCAGTCCTGAGGGCCGGTAGATTTATCCGGTTGTTGTTGGTCCTCTGGGAAGAGCTCCCAGCACCGCGTGGTTATCACAGCTGCGAGTGTGGCAGAGATCTGACTCCCCACGTTTGTATCTGGGCAGGTAGGATAAATAGCTAACACGGCCAATTTTTAAAAAATGTATTAATCAGGCTAATTTGAAAAGAGGTCTTTACCTGAACAACGCAGGGGGTGGGGAGGATGTCACACTTACACAAAGCTTTGTTCGATTGTATCTGGATTAGTGAGGCACCTTGCCTTGCCTGGGAATCCCTGAAAAAGGTATTTTGAAAACTGTCCCCCACACAAAAGGGAATTCTCTCAAAACTCTCATTAGTCTGAGCTCGCAGAAAGATAAAGAAAGTGAGGCAGGAAAGCTGGAGAATGCCAAATCCTCGAGGTGGGAGTAACAACGTGGGTGAGCGGCTGATAGCTGGCCCTGCTCTCCCCTGCGAGGCAGGCGGTGGGGAAATCAGGACCCCCTGTTATCAGGAATGTTCAGATTCACAACCAGACTGTTGTTTGTGTTTTGTTTTAGACAGTTCTGCCCGTTTCAGTGAGAAGGATACA
>NC_092730.1:4886575-4934075 GCF_047496885.1 Scyliorhinus torazame | reverse complement strand
CCTTCCCCCCTCTACCCCCTTCTCCCCTTCCCCCTCTCCCCCACCTCTCCCCCTTCCCCCTTCCCCCCTCTCCCCCTTCCCCTCTCCCCTTCCCCCCTCCTCTTCCCCCCTCCTCCCCCTCTCCACCTCTCCCCCTTCCCCCCCTCTCCCCTCCCCCCTCCACCCCCTTCTCCCCCTTCCCCCTCCACCCCCTTCTCCCCCTTCCCCCCTCCACCCCCTTCTCCCCCTTCCCCCTCTCCCCCACCTCTCCCCCTTCCCCCTTCCCCCCTCTCCCCCTTCCCCTCTCCCCTTCCCCCTTCCTCCCCCCTCTCCCCTTCCCCCCTCCCCACCTCTCCCCCCCTTCCCCCTCTACCCCTTCCCCCTCCCCCTCCACCCCCTTCTCCCCCTTCCCCCCTTCCCCCCCTCCACCCCCTTCTCCCCCTTCTCCCCCTTCCCCCCTCCCCCACCTCTCCCCCTTCCCCCTCTCCCCTTCTCCCTCTCCCCCCCTTCCCCTCTCCCCTTCCCCCTCCCCACCTCTCCCCCTTCCCCCCTCCTCCCCCTCTCCACCTCTCCCCCCTTCCCCCTCCTCCTTTCCCCCCTCTACCCCTTCCCCCACCTCTCCCCCTCTCCTCCTTCCTCCCCTCTCCCCCTTCCCCCTCCTCCCTTCCCCCCTCCTCCCCCTCTCCACGTCTCCCCCCTTCCCCCTCCTCCCTTCCCCCTCCCCCTTCTCAACTCTCCCCACCTCTCCCTCTCTCTCCCCCTCCCCACCTCCCCCACCTCTCCCCCTCTCCCCCACCTCTCTCCCCCACCTCTCCCCCACCTCTCCCCTCTCCCTCCACCTCTCCCACCTGCCTCGCTCTTCCCCCTCTCTCCCCCACCTCTCACCCCCACACACCCCCACCACCCTCCCCCACCTCTCCCCCTTCCCCCCTCTCCCCCTTCCTCCCCTCTCCCCCTTCCCCCTCCTCCCTTCCCACCTCCCCTTCTCAACTCTCCCCACCTCTCCCTCTCTCTCCCCCCTCCCCACCTCTCCCCCCTCTCCCCCACCTCTCCCTTCTCCCCCACCTCTCTCCCCTCTCCCCCACCTCTCCCCTCTCCCCACCTCTCTCCCCCACCTCTCCCCCCACCTCTCCCCCACTTCTCTCCCCCACTTCTCTCCCTCACCTTTCCCACCTGCCCCACTCTTCCCCCTCTCTCCCCCACCTCTTCCCCCACCTCTCCCCCACTTCTCTCCCCCACCTCTCCCCTCACCTTTCCCACATGCCCCACTCTTCCCCCTCTCTCCCCCACCTCTCCCTTCTCCCCCACCTCTCTCCCCTCTCCCCCACCTCTCCCCCACCTCTCCCCTCTCCCCCACCTCTCCCCCCACCTCTCCCCCCACTTCTCTCCCCCACCTCTCCCCTCACCTTTCCCACCTGCCCCACTCTTCCCCCTCTCTCCCCCACCTCTCCCCCCACCTCTCCCCCACTTCTCTCCCCCACCTCTCCCCTCACCTTTCCCACCTGCCCCGCTCTTCCCCCTCTCTCCCCCACCTCTCCACCCCCCCAACCTCACTACCCCCACCTCTCTCCCCCCCCCCCCCACCTATCCCCACACCTCGCGCCCACCTCTCCCTCCACCCCCCCCCCCACAGTAGCACAGTGGCTGGCACCGTTGCTTCACAGCTCCAGGGTCCCAGATTCGATTCCCAGCTTGGGTCACTGTCTGTGCGGAGTCTGCACGTTCTCCCCGTGTCTGCGTGGGTTTCCTCCGGGTGCTCCGGTTTCCTCCCACAAGTCCCGAAAGACGTGCTGTTGGGTGAATTGGACATTCTGAATTCTCCCTCTGTGTACCCGAACAGGCGCCGGAATGTGGCGACTAGGGGATTTTCACAGTAACTTCATCGCAGCGTTAATGTCAGCCTACTTGTGACAATAAAGATTATTATTAAATGACGCCTTAGCAAGGTCCCGCAGGCCGTTAGTTCCCAGGCACTGGGAGAATTGGGTAGTGAGGTATTAATGCCACCAGTGCCCATTGACCCACCTAAATATGTTAATCAGATCGCGACGCCTCGCGAGATTGTGTTAAATCGCCCGAGGCGTTTCGAGCGTCACCAACCTCGCGATTCATCGGCCTCGCCGCGTCACTACCTCGAGCGAGCCGAGGGCGTTAAATCTCGCCCGACCTCTCCAGTTCATCGGTCTTCAGTGTGGTCCGGGCTGGGAATGTTAACTCTCCTTTCCCTCCACTGCCAGACTTGGTGAAAGCTTTTTTCCAACAGTTTGGGTTTCTATCCCATCGCTGCCTGGTTTCTGAATCCTCGCGCTGCCTTTGACCCCCCTGAGATCTGACCTCGGGACACTCCCAGCTCCAGAACCTGTGTTTGTCAATCAATCACCTCTCGCTCTGTCCGGGACCTGGAGCCCACAGGAAATCCTGAATTCAAATTAAACCACTTGGTTTCCTTTTTAAAAAACAAGGATGGCGGGAAGGAGATTGAAGGGCGGCACGGTAGCACAGTGGTTAGCACTGTGGCTTCACAGCTCCAGGGTCCCTGGTTCGATTCTGGCTTGGGTCACTGTCCGTGCGGAGTCTGCACGTCCTCCCCGTGTCTGCGTGGGTTTCCTCCGGGTGCTCCGGTTTCCTCCCACAGTCCAAAGATGTGCGTGTTAGGTGGATTGGCCGTGATAAATTGCCCCTTAGTGTCCAAAAAGGTTGGGTGGGGTTACGGGGATAGGGTGGAGGTGTGGGCTTGGGTAGGGTGCTCTTTCCAAGGGCCGGTGCAGACTCGATGGGCCGAATGGCCTCGTTCTGCTCTGTAAATTCTATGAATCTACGATTGGCTGGGGGGGTGGGGGTGGCGCGGGGGGGGTGGCGGGGGGGGGGTGGGGTGGGGGGTGGCGCGGGGGGGGTGGGGTGGCGCGGGGGGGGTGGCGCGGGGGGGTGGGGGTGGGGGTGGCGCGGGGGGGGTGGCGGGGGGGGGTTGGTGGGGTGGGTGGCGCGGGGGGGGGGGGGAGAGGAGGACACAGTTATTATCCTATTAGAGCTCCCGAACCTGTGGAGGGGTGCACTGTTAGTGGAAAGGACCCTCCAATGGGGTTGATCATGGTTGATTGGCAAGAGAGAGACAGAAAGATCCGCATTTACCTAGCACCTTTCTCTACCACCGGACACCTCAAAGTGCCACACGGCCAATGGAGTACGTTTTGAAGTGAGGTCGCTGCTGTGATGTGGGAAAGGCAGCAGCCAATTTACACACAGCAAGATCCCGCACACAGCAATGTGAGAATGTTTTTCATAGAATCCCGACAGGCAGAAGGAGGCCATTCGGCCCATCGAGTCTGCACCGGCTCTCTGAAAGAGCACCCGACCCAGGCCCACGGCCCCACCCTATCCCCGTAACCCCACCTAACCTTTTTAGACACTAAGGGGCAATTGATCGCGGCCAATCCACCCCGCACATCTTTGGACTGTGGGAGGAAACCGGAGCCCCCGGAGGAAACCCACGCAGACACGGGGAGGACGTGCAGACTCCGCACGGACAGTCACGAGGTCAGAATTGAACCCGGGTCCCTGGCGCTGTGAGGCAGCGGTGCTAAACACCCCCAACGGTGGCAGCACTCCCTCAGCACTGCAGTGCCACCGTGATGTTTGCCCTCGTGCCCCGGGGTGGGACTCGAACCTGGAACTGCGCTACCAACTGAACTACTGCCAATGGGGCCTGAAGCAGCGCTGTGGCCCCGAGCGGGGGCTTTCCAGGCAGAAGGTTGGCGATGGGTGGCTGGTCGACGTGGTCACTGAAACTGCAACATGCCTGAATATCTGCAAAACTGTCAGCCTCTCAAACCCTGCATCCCGTGACCAATCTCAGGGAAAACACTTGAACACATCCGACCGAGAAGGGGTTTTACTGGCGCAAGAATCTGAAAGACATGTCTGTAACCATGGCTTTCTTGAAAGGTTTGCAGTTGAATTCAACTCAGGTTCATGTCTTTACAGGTGCAGTATCCTTCGTGTTTGATTCCAATGTCTTTACCGGCCTCCCTGTGAGGAGAAGCAACAATATCCGTCAGAGGCCATTCACCCGTCACATCCATCCTGTGACCTTCACCATCTTTCAATGAACTCCTCCTCACTCTACACAGGTGCGAGGATATTCGGTCAGCAGGGGCGGGCACCCTAGCATTGCTCGAGAAACTGTGACGACCGAACCGGGTTCGATTCCCGGCTTGGGTCACGGTCTGGGCTATTGGACTGTGGTTTGACTGGGGAAGTCCCTGGGGAGTTAATGTGCTTTGCAGCCTGCAGAGATCATTTGCTTTGCAGCTTGGGGAGACGGGGCCATTGCTGGGAGGAGACCAGGAAGGCGGAGAGAGATTTTGAAAAGCTTTCGAGAGGCAATTTTTGGGAGAAACTTTGGAGAGAGGAGTTGAATTCTGATCTTCCTGACGCAGAGTCCACAATTCTCCTACGGTAAGCTGAATTGAGAGCTGTATGTTTCTTTTCTCAGTGTTTAACGGAGAATTGAATAGTTGCGTTTAAGGGGTAATTGTAAACTGTTTGTTTCGGGTGTGAAGTTAAAGAGTTTAATATTGTATTCAGAATAAAGTTCTGTTTGAAAAATATCCAAGCCCTATTTCAAAGAACTCACAGAATTTACACTGCAGAAGGAGGCCATTTGGCAAATCAAGTCTCCACCGGCCCTTGGAAAGAGCACCCTACCAAAGCCCATGCCTCCACCCCATCCCCGCAACCCAGTAACCCCACCCAACCTTTTTTGGTCACTAAGGGCAATTTATCCTGGCCAATCCACCTAAGCTGCACATCTTTGGACTGTGGGAGGAAACCGGAGCACCCGGAGGAAACCCACGCACACACGGGGAGGAAGTGCAGACTCCGCACAGACAGTGACCCAAGCCGGGAATCGAACCCGGGTCCCTGGAGCTGTGAATCGTAGAATGTACAGTGCAGCAAGGAGGCCATTCGGCCCATCAAGTCTGCACCGGCTCTTGGAAAGAGCACCCATTTAAGCCCATGCCTCCACCCTATCCCTGGCAGCACGGTAGCATTGTGGATAGCACAATTGCTTCACAGCTCTAGTGTCCCAGGTTCGATTATGGCTTGGGTCACTGTCTGTGCGGAGTCTGCACATCCTCCCCGTGTGCGCGTGGGTTTCCTCCGGGTGCTCCGGTTTCCTCCCACAGTCCAAAGATGTGCAGGTTAGGTGGATTGGCCGTGATAAATTGCCCTTAGTGTCCAAATTGCCCTTAGTGTTGGGTGGGGTTGCTGGGTTATGGGGATGGGGTGGAGGTGTTGACTTTGGGTTGGGTGCTCTTTCCAAGAGCCGGTGCAGACTCGATAGGCCGAATGGCCTCCTTCTGCACTGTAAATTCTATGATTCTATGATAATCTGTAACCCCATCTAACCTTTTGTGGACACTAAGGGGCAATTGATTGCGGCCAATCCACCTAACCTGCGCGTCTTTGGACTGTGGGAGGAAACCGGAGCACCCGGAGGAAACCCACGCACACACGGGGAGAACGTGCAGACTCCGCACAGACAGTGACCCAAGTCGGAATCGAACCCGGGACCCTGGAGCTGTGAAGCAACAGTGCTGACCACTGTGCTACACTGCCGCCCCTTATTGGGGGTGTTCGAAGGGTGGGGGTGCGCAGGGCAATTAAGTAGGGGCCTCTGGGAGGTTGGCGAGGTGACGGGTTAGGGAGGGGGGGGGGGGCATGAAATCATCCTGAAGCGAATCATTGTTCCCGCACAATCTTTCAAAATGAACTGAGATATTGGGTTTTTGTTCCTAACCCCGGTTGGGACCTGGCCTGGCAACGTAGCAAAACGTGGAAGTACCTCTCCCAGCACCCAGTTTGCACCTTCATTCACAAGGCAGGTTTTAAGGGGGGTATTTCAGCGTTTAACAGAGAGGGGCTCGTGAAGGATGCTCACCCATTGTAACGGCAGAGATGACAGCGGTTTAAGTAGTCCTTGCCGTTTGTCCCACACACTGGGTCGTAACGCGTGGGGCACTCTGGGATTTTGGGGTAGTCATCACAGCTTAACTGCAAAAGAAATGGGATTATCACCAGAACAGCCAGTTTCGCTTCAAGAAAAAAAAGAGGGGAAAAAAAGAAATCCCCGGCTTTGAGAAACTTGCCTACTGAAGGGTTTACCTCAACGGCGTCGCTCCCCAGCAGGTCTGAAATGGGAAATTACAAAGAGAGAGTTGTGACAGAGGGCGCAGATTGTCAAAGGTCGCTTGCAGAGTAAACCCCCCCCCAATTCTCCCCCCCCCCCCCCCAGCCACCCCCCCAGCCACCCTCCCACTTATCCCAGCTTAGGCCATAAGACACAGGAGCAGAATTAGGCCACTCGGCCCATCGAGTCTGCTCCCCCATTCAATCACGGCTGATATTTTTCTCATCCCCATTCTCCTGCCTTCTCCCCATAACCCCTGATCCCCTTATTAATCAAGAACCTGTCTGCCTCTGTCTTAAAGACACTCTGTGATTTGGCCTCCACAGCCTTCTGCGGCAAAGAGTTCCACAGATTCACCACCCTCTGGCTGAAGAAATTCCTCCCCATCTCTGTTTTAAAGGACCGTCCCTTTAGTCTGAGATGGTGTCCTCTGGTTCTAGTTTTTCCTACAAGTGGAAACATCCTCTCCACGTCCACTCTATCCAGGCCTCGCAGTATCCTGTAAGTTTCAATAAGATCCCCCCTCGTCCTTCTAATCTCTGAACGAGTACAGACCCAGAGTCCTCAACCGCTCCCCATACGACAAGCTCTTGATTCCAGGGATCATTCTTGTGAACCTCCTCTGGACCCTTTCCAAGGCCCCCGCACATCCTTCCTTAGATACGGGGCCCAAAACTGCTCACAATACTCCAAATGGGGTCTGACCAGAGCCTTATATAGCCTCAGAAGTACATCCCTGCTCTTGTATTCTGGCCCTCTTGACATGAATGCTAACATTGCATTTACCTTCCTAACTGCCGACTGAACCTGCACGTTAACCTTAAGAGAATCGTGAACAAGGATTCCCAAGTCCCTTTGTGCGTCAGATTTCTGAAGCATTTCCCCATTTAGAAAATAGTCTGTGCCTCCATTCCTCCTTCCAAAGTGCAGAACCTCACACTTTTCCACATTGTATTCCATCTGCCACTTCATTGCCCGCTCTCCTAGCCTGTCCAAATCCCTCTGCAGCCCCCCTGCTTCCTCAATACTACCCGTCCCTCCACAGATCTTTGTATCATCTGCTTCCCCAATCTATCTTCCCCACTGAAGCTCCTCATCGCAGGAGCCCAGCCTGGTCAATCCTTCCCGCACCCTCTCGAAAGCCGCCAGGTCCTTCCAAAGGAGCGAAGTCTGGAGCTCGACACCACCCTCCAGCTCAAATACTGACTTATAAGACCTCAGCAGAACCTGCCTTCAATAGCCAACAAACTATCCCACGTGCGAATCCACACGTTTCGGACAACAAATGTGTGAGGAACATGGATGAACATTACCCACCTCTGAATACAAGAAGGACAGAAGCTGTGATGAGAATCACTCCACTCCTCTTCATTGTGCGATTCCTGGATGCGAGTTAAGTAGTTTGACGCTGGGAGTATTTATACACTTTCATACATCCGGTTCCTGTTTGACTGTCAACAACCAGCACTTGGAAATTGCCTCCATTACACTGGATGAGTGACTATAAATTGCTGATTGCAAACTTTTCAAAAGCGTCCCTTGCTGTACATTAACTAGGCGATGGGGTGAAGCCTAGCTGCTGACAACACTTGTTATCTCTGCCTGTGGGATATGGGTTCAGCTGACTGCCCCGATGGTGGGGGTCCAGGCGGCAGTCTCTGTGCAGTCTCAACGCAGTAAGGTCTGAAGCCTCCCACAGTTCAGCATCGATGTCCACTCAAACCCACAGACTGTACGTCACGGAAAAAACTAGCCAAAACTTCGAGGTTTCGCAAAGGTCTTTTATTATAACACGAACTTCGTGGAGGGAGTTAGAGTGACCACCGTCCTTCTAATTGCCCCCACCTTACAAGAGTATAGCAGTACTTCATACGGTTCAATAAGCAATATTATGGAAAAACGAGGCATTCCTTTGATAAGCCCAGACACAGACAAGCGAGCAGGGTTAAACAACAGGCCTTGAATTCCCAGCCTAGGGACAATAATAATCGTCTACTCTCAGCAAAATGTGCAGCTGTGCACTTGTTTACATAGTCTGGCCTTCTGCCTATTACATGCAGAACTTCTTGACGGAAATAAAGCTAATATATCCATCATGCTTTGCCAAATGCCTATTGCCATGAAATATAGTCACGCAGCCAGGTAAGACGGAGTACAGGGTATTAAAGGCAACTAATCCGACAACTAAAGTTCCTTCTACACTGTAGGAAGTAAACGGTTTGAAAATGTCACGGCGGGGCATGGGGGATGTGGAGGAAGATTATTCTGAGTTTTGGAGTGAGGGATATTATTCCTGAACACCAGAGCTTTAACCTCTCTAGTCCCCAGCCTTTCCCGAAGGAACTCGCTACTCTCTGGAGGCAAGAAGATTCCCCAACAAGGCTTTCCAATACTGGTGGCAAAGGTTATCTGGACAAAGTTCTCTGGCCTTCATAGCGAGGGGATTTGAGTATCGGAATGGAGATGTTTTACTGCAATTGTACAGGGCCTTGGTGAGGCCACACCGGGAGTATTGTGGGCAGTTCTGGTCTCCTTCTCTGAGGAAGGATGTTCTTGCTGTGGAGGGAGAGCAGCGAAGGTTTACCAGACTGATTCCTGGGGTGGCGGGACTGTCACAGGAGGGGAGACTAAGTGGGTTAGGATTATATTCATTGGAGTTTAGACGAGTGAGAGGGGATCTCGTAGAAACGTCCAAGATTCTAACAGGATTGGACAGGGTAGATTCAGAAAGAATGTTCCCGATGGTGGGGGAGTCCAGCTGCCCCGCCCTCCAGTGACCCACTGACCCACATGTCACAGAGTCGGCAGGTCACTATCCCCGTCAAACCCCCGCAGAAGGAAGGTTGGTCCCCGGGGCACCGCCGAAGAGGGGTCGATATGGGTGAATGGGCACGGCGCAGGATCGCTGTCGACCTTTCCCCCACGGCCCGGGCTGCAGGAATTTTAACCATTTCACCAGGGCTGCCACCTCCCTCTTCCCAGCTCCCACATTCCACACAGCTCATCCCGAGCACGACCTCCAGCACAACGCGGAACCACCCCGTCTCCCAACCGCCCTCTCACCTAGTCAAGGCCCTCCTTACATTTGCAATGTCACCTCCATTGTAAAATAAAAAGTCTTTCAAAAATATTTCTGCTCGAAAGGTTGCTCCTTCCACTTGACTAACCCCTCAACCTCGCTCTGTGACTCTGCACATTATAAAAACCAGCTCTGTCTCACACGCCCCTGATCCGGGGCACATTCTAACCCAGTCACCCTGGCCGAATGCTTTAAAAAAAGAGATAACATTTCGGTTTTCCGATTTATTTTTTGGGGGCAAAACTTGTTCTGCAAGTAATTGTGTCAACTAATGTGGCACTCCACCGAATCTGCACATCTTTGGACTGTGGGAGGAAACCGGAGCACCCGGAGGAAACCCACACACACACGGGGAGAACGTGCAGACTCCGCACAGACAGTGACACAGCGGGGAATCGAACCTGGGACCCTGGCACTGTGAGACAGCAGTGTTAACCCGGGTCCCTGGCACTGTGGGACAGCAGTGTTAACCCGGGTCCCTGGCACTGTGAGACAACAGTGTTAACCCGGGTCCCTGGCACTGTGAGACAGCAGTGTTAACCCGGGTCCCTGGCTCTGCGAGACAGCAGTGTTAACCCGGGTCCCTGGCACTGTGAGACAACAGTGTTAACCCGGGTCCCTGGCACTGTGAGACAGCAGTGTTAACCCGGGTCCCTGGCACTGTGAGACAGCAGTGTTAACCCGGGTCCCTGGCTCTGTGAGACAGCAGTGTTAACCCGGGTCCCTGGCACTGTGAGACAGCAGTGTGAACCCGGGTCCCTGGCACTGTGAGACAGCAGTGTTAACCCGGGTCCATGGCACTGTGAGACAGCAGTGCTAACCCGGTCTCTGGCACTGTGAGACAGCAGTGTTAACCTGGGTCACAGGCACTGTGAGACAGCAGTGTTAACCCGGGTCCCTGGCACTGTGAGACAGCAGTGTTAACCCGGGTCCCTGGCTCTGTGAGACAGCAGAGTTAACCCGGGTCCCTGGCACTGTGAGACAGCAGTGTTAACCCGGGTCCCTGGCACTGTGAGACAGCAGTGTTAACCCGGGTCCCTGGCACTGTGAGACAGCAGTGTTAACCCGGGTCCCTGGCACTGTGAGACAGCAGTGTTAACCCGGGTCCCTGGCACTGTGAGACAGCAGTGTTAACCCGGGTCCCTGGCACTGTGGGACAGCAGTGTTAACCCGGGTCCCTGGCACTGTGAGACAGCAGTGTTAACCCGGGTCCCTGGCACTGTGAGACAGCAGTGTTAACCCGGGCCCCTGGCTCTGTGAGACAGCAGTGTTATCCCGGGTCCCTGGCACTGTGAGACAGCAGTGTTAACCCGGGTCCCTGGCGCTGTGAGACAGCAGTGTTAACCCGGGTCCCTGGCACTGTGAGACAGCAGTGTTAACCCGGGTCCCTGGCACTGTGAGACAGCAGTGTTAACCCGGGTCCCTGGCACTGTGAGACAACAGTGTTAACCCGGGTCCCTGGCACTGTGAGACAGCAATGTTAACCCGGGTCCCTGGCACTGTGAGACAGCAGTGTTAACCCGGGTCCCTGGCACTGTGAGACAGCAGTGTTAACCCGGGTCCCTGGCACTGTGAGACAGCAGTGCTAACCCGGTGATGCGCAATCAATTACTCTCAAGACAAGATGAGTCATAACTAATAGGCTTTAATCTGCTAGAACTATTCCCCAGCAGCTTCGATACAGAAAGTGAAGGCTGCTGGGACGGCATTGGTTCTTATACTCCGCCTCTCAGGGCGGAGCTATGTACATCAGCCAATGGGAGACTCCTGGGTCTAGCCAATGGTCATTCACCTCTCAGGTACCACAATACCTGGTATTACCACATTCACCCCCTGTTAAAAAAGAGCCCGGCGGGGTGATGGCCAGCGTTAATGTCGCCTTTCGCATGGTAGGACCAGGTATGGAGGTGCCGTGATGTCGAGGTAAATAGCAAAGTGTTCATGGTGCCGCAATCAGTCGATCGGGTGGCCTGGTCGTCCTTCTGGAGCGTCTGGGCTTTGGCGGTGATCCTGATGGGGTCCCGGCGGTCGCGGCTCCGGGAACGTGGTGTTGTCCTCCCAGGCAGCTTCGTCACCCCTCGGCAGCGCTGTTGGGGTGAAAAGTGGGGAGGACGGGGCGGGCGCCTGTAGAGGGCGTCGGTGCTTGTTCGGGCCGAGGTAGGGGCGGCGGGAGTACTGACCCTCTGGTCAGGTGTTGCGGGGAGGGTGGGGGTGGTGGCACTGGTGCGGGGGCGCGTGGGGCTCCGGCCGGCGCCAGGTCCCGAAGGGAGACCGTGTCTTGGTGGCCGTCGGGGAACGCTACGTAGGCGTACTGGGGGTTGGCATGCAGCAGGTGGACCCTCTCAACCAACGGGTCCGACTTGTGCGCACTCACATGTTTCCGAAGCAGGACGGGTCCGGGTGTCGCTAGCCAGGTTGGGAGCGAGGTCCCGGAGGAGGACTTCCTGGGGAAAACAAGGAGACGTTCATGAGGTGTCTGGTTTGTGGTAGTACAGAGCAGCGACCGGATGGAGTGAAGGGCCACCGGGAGGACTTCCTGCCAGCGGGAGACTGGGAGATTCCTGGACCGTAGGGCCAGCAGGACGGTCTTCCAGACCGTTCCGTTCTCCCTCTCTACCTGTCCGTTACCCCGGGGGTTGTAACTGGTCGTCCTGCTCGAGGCGATGCCCTTGCTGAGCAGGAATTGACGCAGTTCGTCGCTCATAAAGGAGGACCCCCTATCACTGTGTATGTACACGGGGAACCCGAACAGTGCAAAGATATCCTGGAGGGCCTTGATGACGCTGGTTGCGGTCATGTCGGGGCAGGGGATGGCGAATGGGAACCGGGAGTACTCGTCAACCACGTTCAGGAAATACGTGTTGCGGTCGGTGGAGGGGAGGGGGCCTTTGAAATCCATGCTGAGGCGTTCAAAGGGACGGGAAGCCTTTATCAGGTGCGCCCTCTCTGGCCGGTAGAAGTGCGGTTTGCACTCCGCGCATGGAGTCGGGCAGGTTGCGGGTCTTGATAAAATGGAAAAAGCGAGTGACCCCCGGGTGGCAGAGGTCCTCGTGGAGGGCTCGGAGGTGGTCCACTTGTGCGGTGGCACAAGTGCCGCGGGATAGGGCATCAGGAGGCTCGTTCAGCTTCCCGGGACGGTACAAGATCTCGTAATTGTCGGCTCGATCCTCCACCGCAAGATCTTGTCGTTCTTAATCTTGCCCCGCTGCGCATTATCGAACATGAAGGCAACCAACCGTTGGTCCATGAGGAGAGTGAATCTCCTGCCGGCCAGGTAATGCCTCCAATGTCGCACAGCTTCTACTTTGGCTTGTGCCTCTTTTTCGACCAAGGAGTGGTGAATTTCGGAAGTATGGAGAGTGCGGGAGAATAAGGCCACGGGCCTGCCCGCTTGGTTGAGGGTGGCCGCCAGAGCTACGTCGGACGCATCGCTCTCGACCTGGAAGGGGAGGGACTCGTCGATGGCGCGCATCGTGGCCTTTGCAATGTCTGCTTTGATGCGGCTGAAGGCCTGGCGGGCCTCTGTCGACAGGAGGAAGGTTGTGGACAGGATCAGGGGTCGAGCCTTGTCTGCGTAATTAGGGGCCCACTGGGCGTAATAGCTGAAGAACCCGAGGCAGCGCTTTAGGGTCTTGGGGCAGTGAGGGAGGGGGAACTCCATGAGGGGGCGCATGCGTTCAGGGTCGGGGCCTATGACTCCACTTCGCACTACGTAGCCTAGGATGGCTAGACGGTCGGTGCTAAACACGCATTTATCATTATTGTAGGTCAGATTCAGGATTTTCGTGGTCTGGAGGAATTTTCGGAGGTTGGTGTCGTGGTCCCGCTGGTCATGGCCGCAGATGGTGACGTTATCCAGATACGGGAACGTTGCGCGTAAGCCGTACCGGTCAACCATTCGGCCCATCTCACGCTGGAAGACCGAGACCCCATTCGTGACACCGAAGGGAACCCTTAAAAAGTGGTAGAGCCCCCCATCTGCTTCGAAGGCAGTGTACTTGCGGTCCCCAAGATGGAGGGGCAGCTGGTGGTAGGCAGACCTGAGATCCACCGTGGAGCAAACCTTGTATTGCGCGATCCTGTTTACCAGGTCGGCTATACGGGGGAGAGGGTACGCGTCCAGCTGCGTAAACCGGTTGATGGTCTGACTGTAGTCGATGACCATCCTATGTTTCTCCCCGGTCTTTACCACCACGACTTGAGCTCTCCAGGGGCTGTTGCTCGCTTCGATGACCCCTTCCTTCAGCAGCCTTTGGACCTCCGACCTGATGAAGGTCCGGTCCTGGGCGCTGTAGCGTCTGCTCCTGGTGGCGACGGGTTTGCAATCCGGGGTGAGGTTCGTAAACAGGGAAGGCGGGTCGACCTTAAGGGTCGCGAGGCCGCAGACAGTAAGGGGGGGGTATAGGGCCGCCAAATTTAAAGGTCAGGCTTTGCAGATGGCACTGGAAATCCAGCCCCAGGAGGGTGGCCGCGCAGAGGTGCGGCAGAAGGTTCAGGCGGAAATTGTGCAATTCCCTGCCTTGGACAGTGAGGTTCGCGAGGCAGAACCCCTTTATCTCCACCGCGTGTGATCCGGAGGCCAGGGAGATCCGTGGGTTTACGGGATGGGTGACAAGAGAACAGCGCCTTACCGTGTCGGGGTGGACAAAGCTCTCCGTGCTCCCGGAGTCGATCAGGCACGTCGTCACGTGGCCGTTGATGGAGATCGCCGTTGTAGCTTTCGCAAGCGTCCGGGGCCGACTCTGGTCCAGAGTCACTGAGGCCAGCCGCAGAAATGGAGGGTTCTGGTCGGGCAGCGTGTAGTCGGCTGTGCTGGGGGCCTGAGGCCCCATCCAAGATGGTGTCACCCATGGGTCGCACATGGAGTCCAGGGGCGAAGAAGATGGCGGCGGCGAGGGACGCCCAGCGTGGTGGCCGGGGGGGGGCACGCGGCCTGAGGATAGGGGGGAGGCGGTGGGCGCTGGACAGCCGGGGCCTGAAAGGGGGGTTGCCGATAGTCGCTGGAGACCGCGGCCACGGCGAGGGCCTGGCAGACCCCCACAGAGTGGCCCTTCTTGCCGCACCCTTTGCAGGTGGCGGTGCGGGCCGGGCAGCGCGGGCGGGGATGATTCGCCAGCCCGCAGAAGAAACAGCGGGGTCCGGCGGCGGTAGCGGGCCGTCTCGCCGCGCAGGCTTGCGGGGTCAGGGGAAAGGTCTGAGGGGCTGCCGCAACAGGGTGCCACGCGGCCCAGGGGGCCGCCGCGCGTCCGGGAGCAAAGGCCAGCGCGTTTGTATACGCAACGTCCATGGACCCCGCCAGGGCCCGTGCCTCAGTCAGTCCAAGAGTGTCCACTTCTAGGAGCCTTCGGTGGATATCGGGGGAGATCATACCTGCCACAAAAGCATCCCTGATCAAACGTTCCGTGTGCTCATTCACCGTAACTTGCGGGCAGCCACAGTTTCGGCCCAGCACCAGCAGCGCCCGGTACAAGTCTTCCAACATTTCCTTGGGGCTTTGCCTCCTAGTCGCCAGCAGGTGACGAGCATAGATCTGGTTCACAGACGGATATAGTGTCCTTCTAGCAGCTCGATCGCTGCAGCATAATTCTCCGCCTCCTCGATCAGAGGGTAGATCCCAGGGCTGACCCGTGTACGTAGAAGGTGCATTTTTTGTCTTTCCGTGGGGGTGTCGGCGGCCGTGTCGAGGTAGCCATTAAAGCACGCCAGCCAATGTTTGAAGATAGCAGCAGAGTTGTCCGCGTGGGGGCTGAGATGAAGGCACTCCGGTTTGATAGGGAGATCCATCCTTTCAACTGAAGTTGTAGCAGATTAAATTGATGCGCAATCAATTACTCTCGAGACAAGGTGAGTCATAACTGATCAGCTTTAATCAGCTAGAACAGATCCCAGCAGCTTTGATACAGAAAGTGAAGGCTGCTGGGACGGCATTGGTTCTTATACTCCGCCTCTCAGGGCGGAGCTATATACATCAGCCAATGGGAGACTCCTGGGTCTAGCCAGTGGTCATCCACCTCTCAGGTACTGCAATACCTGGTATTACCACACCGGGCACTGTGAGGCAGCAGTGCTAACCCGGGTCCCTGGCACTGTGAGACAGCAGTGTTAACCCGGGTCCCTGGCACTGTGAGACAGCAGTGTTAACCCGGGTCCCTGGCTCTGTGAGGCAGCAGTGTTAACCCGGGTCCCTGGCACTGTGAGACAGCAGTGTTAACCCGGGTCCCTGGCACTGTGAGACAGCAGTGTTAACCCGGGTCCCTGGCACTGTGAGACAGCAGTGTGAACCCGGGTCCCTGGCTCTGTGAGGCAGCAGTGTTAACCCGGGTCCCTGACACTGTGAGACAGCAGTGTTAACCCAGGTCCCTGGCACTGAGACATCAGTGTTAACCCGGGTCCCTGGCACTGTGACACAGCAGTGTTAACCCGGGTCCCTGGCTCTGTGAGACAGCAGTGTTAACCCGGGTCCCTGGCACTGTGAGACAGCAGTGTTAACCCGGGTCCCTGGCACTGTGAGACAGCAGTGTTAACCCGGGTCCCTGGCACTGAGACATCAGTGTTAACCCGGGTCCCTGGCACTGTGACACAGCAGTGTTAACCCGGGTCCCTGGCACTGCGAGACAGCAGTGTTAACCCGGGTCCCTGGCTCTGTGAGACAGCAGTGTTAACCCGGGTCCCTGCCACTGTGAGACAGCAGTGTTAACCCGGGTCCCTGGCACTGCGAGACAGCAGTGTTAACCCGGGTCCCTGGCTCGTGTGAGACAGCAGTGTTAACCCGGGTCCCTGGCACTGTGAGACAGCAGTGTTAACCCGGGTCCCTGGCTCTCTGAGACAGCAGTGTTAACCCGGGTCCCTGGCACTGTGAGACAGCAGTGTTAACCAGGGTCCCTGGCACTGTGAGACAGCAGTGTTAACCCGGGTCCCTGGCTCTGTGAGACAGCAGTGTTAACCCGGGTCCCTGGCACTGTGAGACAGCAGTGTTAACCCGGGTCCCTGGCACTGTGAGACAGCAGTGTTAACCCGGGTCCCTGGCACTGTGAGACAGCAATGTTAACCCGGGTCCCTGGCACTGTGAGACAGCAGTGTTAACCCGCGTCACTGGCACTGTGAGACAGCAGTGTTAACCCGGGTCCCTGGCACTGTGAGACAGCAGTGTTAACCCGGGTCCCTGGCACTGAGACATCAGTGTTAACCCGGGTCGCTGGCACTGTGAGACAGCAGTGTTAACCCGGGTCCCTGGCACTGCGAGACAGCAGTGTTAACCCGGGTCCCTGGCACTGTGAGACAGCAGTATTAACCCGGGTCCCTGGCACTGTGAGACAGCAGTGTTAACCCGGGTCCCTGGCTCTCTGAGACAGCAGTGTTAACCCGGGTCCCTGGCACTGTGAGGCAGCAGTGTTAACCCGGGTCCCTGGCACTGTGAGACAGCAGTGTTAACCCAGGTCCCTGGCTCTGTGAGGCAGCAGTGTTAACCCGGGTCCCTGGCACTGTGAGGCAGCAGTGTTAACCCGGGTCCCTGGCACTGTGAGACAGCAGTGTTAACCCGGGTCTCTGGCACTGTGAGGCAGCAGTGTTAACCCGGATCCCTGGCACTGTGAGACAGCAGTGTTAACCCGGTTCTCTGGCACTGTGAGGCAGCAGTGTTAACCCGGGTCCCTGGCACTGTGAGACAGCAGTGTTAACCCGGGTCCCTGGCACTGTGAGACAGCAGTGTTGACCCGGGTCCCTGGCACTGTGAGACAGCAGTGTTCACCCGGGTCCCTGGCTCTGTGAGACAGCAGTGTTAACCCGGGTCCCTGGCACTGTGAGGCAGCAGTGTTAACCCGGGTCCCTGGCACTGTGAGACAGCAGTGTTAACCCTGGTCCCTGGCTCTGTGAGACAGCAGTGTTAACCCGGGTCCCTGGCACTGTGAGACAGCAGTGTTAACCCGGGTCCCTGGCACGGTGAGACAGCAGTGTTAACCCGGGTCCCTGGCACTGTGAGACAGCAGTGTTAACCCGGGTCCCTGGCACTGTGAGACAGCAGTGTTAACCTGGGTCCATGGCACTGACACAGCAGTGTTAACCCGGGTCACTGGCTCTGTGAGACAGCAGTGTTAACCCGGGTCCCTGGCTCTGTGAGACAGCAGTGTTAACCCGGGTCCCTGGCACTGTGAGGCAGCAGTGTTAACCCGGGTCCTTGGCACTGTGAGACAGCAGTGTTAACCCGGGTCCCTGGCACTGTGAGACAGCAGTGTTAACCCGTGCATCTGGCACTGTGAGACAGCAGTGTTAACCCTGGTCTCTGGCACTGTGAGACAGCAGTGTTAACCCGGGTTCCTGGCACTGTGAGACAGCAGTGTGAACCCGGGTCTCTGGCACTGTGAGACAGCAGTGTTAACCCGGGTCCCTGGCACAGTGAGACAGCAGTGTTCACTCGGGTCCCTGGCACTGTGAGACAGCAGTGTGAACCCGGGTCTCTGGCACTGTGAGACAGCAGTGTGAACCCGGGTCCCTGGCACAGTGAGACAGCAGTGTTAACCCGGTCCCTGGCACTGTGAGACAGCAGTGTTAACCCGGGTCCCTGGCACTGTGAGACAGCAGTGTTAACCCGGGTCCCTGGCACTGTGAGACAGCAGTGTTAACCCGGGTCCCTGGCACTGTGAGACAGCAGTGTTAACCCGGGTCCCTGGCACTGTGAGACAGCAGTGTTAACCCGGGTCCCTGGCACTGTGAGACAGCAGTGTTAACCCGGGTCCCTGGCTCTGTGAGACAGCAGTGTTAACCCGGGTCCCTGGCACTGTGAGACAGCAGTGTTAACCCGGGTCCCTGGCACTGTGAGACAGCAGTGTTAACCCGGGTCCCTGGCACTGTGAGACAGCAGTGCTAACCCGGGTCCCTGGCACTGTGAGACAGCAGTGTTAACCCGGGTCCCTGGCACTGTGAGACAGCAGTGTTAACCCGGGTCCCTGGCACTGTTAGACAGCAGTGTTAACCTGGGTCCCTGGCACTGTGAGACAGCAGTGCTAACCCGGGTCCCTGGCACTGTGAGACAGCAGTGTTAACCCGGGTCCCTGGCACTGTGAGACAGCAGTGTTAACCCGGGTCCCTGGCACTGTGAGACAGCAGTGTTAACCCGGGTCCCTGGCTCTGTGAGACAGCAGTGTTAACCCGGGTCCCTGGCACTGTGAGACAGCAGTGTTAACCCGGGTCCCTGGCACTGTGAGACAGCAGTGTTAACCCGGGTCCCTGGCTCTGTGAGACAGCAGTGTTAACCCGGGTCCCTGGCACTGTGAGACAGCAGTGTTAACCCGGGTCCCTGGCAATGTGAGACAGCAGTGTTAACCCGGGTCCCTGGCACTGTGAGACAGCAGTGTTAACCCGGGTCCCTGGCACTGTGAGACAGCAGTGTTAACCCGGGTCCCTGGCACTGTGAGACAGCAGTGTTAACCCGGGTCCCTGGCACTGTGAGACAGCAGTGTTAACCCGGTTCCCTGGCACTGTGAGACAGCAGTGTTAACCCGGGTCCCTGGCTCTGTGAGACAGCAGTGCTAACCCGGGTCCCTGGCACTGTGAGACAGCAGTGTTAACCCGGGTCCCTGGCACTGTGAGACAGCAGTGTTAACCCGGGTCCCTGGCACTGTTAGACAGCAGTGTTAACCCGGGTCCCTGGCACTGTGAGACAGCAGTGCTAACCCGGGTCCCTGGCACTGTGAGACAGCAGTGTTAACCCGGGTCCCTGGCACTGTGAGACAGCAGTGTTAACCCGGGTCACTGGCTCTGTGAGACAGCAGTGTTAACCCGGGTCCCTGGCACTGTGAGACAGCAGTGTTAACCCGGGTCCCTGGCACTGTGAGACAGCAGTGTTAACCCGGGTCCCTGGCACTGGGAGACAGCAGTGTTAACCCGGGTCCCTGGCACTGTGAGACAGCAGTGTGAACCCGGGTCCCTGGCACTGTGAGACAGCAGTGTTAACCCGGGTCCCTGGCACTGTGAGACAGCAGTGTTAACCCGGGTCCCTGGCACTGTGAGACAGCAGTGTTAACCCTGGTCCTGGCACTGTTAGACAGCAGTGTTAACCCGGGTCCCTGGCTCTGTAAGACAGCAGTGTTAACCCGGGTCCCTGGCACTGTGAGACAGCAGTGCTAACCCGGGTTCCTGGCACTGTGAGACAGCAGTGTTAACCCGGGTCCCTGGCACTGTGATACAGCAGTGTGAACCCGGGTCCCTGGCACTGTGAGACAGCAGTGTTAACCCGGGTCCCTGGCACTGTGAGACAGCAGTGCTAACCCGGGTCCCTGGCACTGTGAGACAGCAGTGTTAACCCGGGTCCCTGGCACTGTGAGACAGCAGTGTTAACCCGGGTACCTGGCACTGTTACACAGCAGTGTTAACCTGGGTCCCTGGCACTGTGAGACAGCAGTGCTAACCCGGGTTCCTGGCACTGTGAGACAGCAGTGTTAACCCGGGTCCCTGGCACTGTGAGACAGCAGTGTTAACCCGGGTCCCTGGCACTGTGAGACAGCAGTGTTAACCCGGGTCCCTGGCTCTGTGAGACAGCAGTGTTAACCCGGGTCCCTGGCACTGTGAGGCAGCAGTGTTAACCCGGGTCCCTGGCACTGTGAGACAGCAGTGTTAACCCTGGTCCCTGGCTCTGTGAGACAGCAGTGTTAACCCGGGTCCCTGGCACTGTGAGACAGCAGTGTTAACCCGGGTCCCTGGCACGGTGAGACAGCAGTGTTAACCCGGGTCCCTGGCACTGTGAGACAGCAGTGTTAACCCGGGTCCCTGGCACTGTGAGACAGCAGTGTTAACCTGGGTCCATGGCACTGACACAGCAGTGTTAACCCGGGTCACTGGCTCTGTGAGACAGCAGTGTTAACCCGGGTCCCTGGCTCTGTGAGACAGCAGTGTTAACCCGGGTCCCTGGCACTGTGAGGCAGCAGTGTTAACCCGGGTCCTTGGCACTGTGAGACAGCAGTGTTAACCCGGGTCCCTGGCACTGTGAGACAGCAGTGTTAACCCGTGCCCCTGGCACTGTGAGACAGCAGTGTTAACCCTGGTCTCTGGCACTGTGAGACAGCAGTGTTAACCCGGGTTCCTGGCACTGTGAGACAGCAGTGTGAACCCGGGTCTCTGGCACTGTGAGACAGCAGTGTTAACCCGGGTTCCTGGCACAGTGAGACAGCAGTGTTCACCCGGGTCCCTGGCACTGTGATACAGCAGTGTGAACCCGGGTCCCTGGCACTGGGAGACAGCAGTGTGAACCCGGGTCCCTGGCACTGTGAGACAGCAGTGTTAACCCGGGTCCCTGGCACTGTGAGACAGCAGTGTTAACCCGGGTCCCTGGCACTGTGAGACAGCAGTGTTAACCCGGGTCCCTGGCACTGTGAGACAGCAGTGTTAACCCGGGTCCCTGGCTCTGTGAGACAGCAGTGTTAACCCGGGTCCCTGGCACTGTGAGACAGCAGTGTTAACCCGGGTCCCTGGCACTGTGAGACAGCAGTGTTAACCCGGGTCCCTGGCACTGTGAGACAGCAGTGCTAACCCGGGTCCCTGGCACTGTGAGACAGCAGTGTTAACCCGGGTCCCTGGCACTGTGAGACAGCAGTGTTAACCCGGGTCCCTGGCACTGTTAGACAGCAGTGTTAACCTGGGTCCCTGGCACTGTGAGACAGCAGTGCTAACCCGGGTTCCTGGCACTGTGAGACAGCAGTGTTAACCCGGGTCCGTGGCACTGTGAGACAGCAGTGTTAACCCGGGTCCCTGGCACTGTGAGACAGCAGTGTTAACCCGGGTCCCTGGCTCTGTGAGACAGCAGTGTTAACCCGGGTCCCTGGCACTGTGAGACAGCAGTGTTAACCCGGGTCCCTGGCACTGTGAGACAGCAGTGTTAACCCGGGTCCCTGGCTCTGTGAGACAGCAGTGTTAACCCGGGTCCCTGGCACTGTGAGACAGCAGTGTTAACCCGGGTCCCTGGCACTGTGAGACAGCAGTGTTAACCCGGGTCCCTGGCACTGTGAGACAGCAGTGTTAACCCGGGTCCCTGGCACTGTGAGACAGCAGTGTTAACCCGGGTCCCTGGCACTGTGAGACAGCAGTGTTAACCCGGGTCCCTTGCACTGTGAGACAGCAGTGTTAACCCGGTTCCCTGGCACTGTGAGACAGCAGTGTTAACCCGGGTCCCTGGCTCTGTGAGACAGCAGTGCTAACCCGGGTCCCTGGCACTGTGAGACAGCAGTGTTAACCCGGGTCCCTGGCACTGTGAGACAGCAGTGTTAACCCGGGTCCCTGGCACTGTTAGACAGCAGTGTTAACCCGGGTCCCTGGCACTGTGAGACAGCAGTGCTAACCCGGGTTCCTGGCACTGTGAGACAGCAGTGTTAACCCGGGTCCCTGGCACTGTGAGACAGCAGTATTAACCCGGGTCCCTGGCACTGTGAGACAGCAGTGTTAACCCGGGTTCCTGGCTCTGTGAGACAGCAGTGTTAACCCGGGTCCCTGGCACTGTGAGACAGCAGTGTTAACCCGGGTCCCTGGCACTGTGAGACAGCAGTGTTAAGCCGGGTCACTGGCTCTGTGAGACAGCAGTGTTAACCCGGGTCCCTGGCACTGTGAGACAGCAGTGTTAACCCGGGTCCCTGGCACTGTGAGACAGCAGTGTTAACCCGGGTCCCTGGCACTGTGAGACAGCAGTGTTAACCCGGGTCCCTGGCACTGTGAGACAGCAGTGTGAACCCGGGTCCCTGGCACTGTGAGACAGCAGTGTTAACCCGGGTCCCTGGCACTGTGAGACAGCAGTGTTAACCCGGGTCCCTGACTCTGTGTGACAGCAGTGTTAACCCGGGTCCCTGGCACTGTGAGGCAGCAGTGTTAACCCGGGTCCCTGGCACTGTGAGACAGCAGTGTTAACCCTGGTCCCTGGCTCTGTGAGACAGCAGTGTTAACCCGGGTCCCTGGCACTGTGAGACAGCAGTGTTAACCCGGGTCCCTGGCACGGTGAGACAGCAGTGTTAACCCGGGTCCCTGGCACTGTGAGACAGCAGTGTTAACCCGGGTCCCTGGCACTGTGAGACAGCAGTGTTAACCTGGGTCCATGGCACTGACACAGCAGTGTTAACCCGGGTCACTGGCTCTGTGAGACAGCAGTGTTAACCCGGGTCCCTGGCTCTGTGAGACAGCAGTGTTAACCCGGGTCCCTGGCACTGTGAGGCAGCAGTGTTAACCCGGGTCCTTGGCACTGTGAGACAGCAGTGTTAACCCGGGTCCCTGGCACTGTGAGACAGCAGTGTTAACCCGTGCCCCTGGCACTGTGAGACAGCAGTGTTAACCCTGGTCTCTGGCACTGTGAGACAGCAGTGTTAACCCGGGTTCCTGGCACTGTGAGACAGCAGTGTGAACCCGGGTCTCTGGCACTGTGAGACAGCAGTGTTAACCCGGGTCCCTGGCACAGTGAGACAGCAGTGTTCACCCGGGTCCCTGGCACTGTGAGACAGCAGTGTGAACCCGGGTCTCTGGCACTGTGAGAGAGCAGTGTGAACCCGGGTCCCTGGCACTGTGAGACAGCAGTGTTAACCCGGGTCCCTGGCACTGTGATACAGCAGTGTGAACCCGGGTCCCTGGCACTGGGAGACAGCAGTGTGAACCCGGGTCCCTGGCACTGTGAGACAGCAGTGTTAACCCGGGTCCCTGGCACTGTGAGACAGCAGTGTTAAGCCGGGTCCCTGGCACTGTGAGACAGCAGTGTTAACCCGGGTCCCTGGCACTGTGAGACAGCAGTGTTAACCCGGGTCCCTGGCTCTGTGAGACAGCAGTGTTAACCCGTGTCCCTGGCACTGTGAGACAGCAGTGTTAACCCGGGTCCCTGGCACTGTGAGACAGCAGTGTTAACCCGGGTCCCTGGCACTGTGAGACAGCAGTGCTAACCCGGGTCCCTGGCACTGTGAGACAGCAGTGTTAACCCGGGTCCCTGGCACTGTGAGACAGCAGTGTTAACCCGGGTCCCTGGCACTGTTAGACAGCAGTGTTAACCTGGGTCCCTGGCACTGTGAGACAGCAGTGCTAACCCGGGTTCCTGGCACTGTGAGACAGCAGTGTTAACCCGGGTCCCTGGTACTGTGAGACAGCAGTGTTAACCCGGGTCCCTGGCTCTGTGAGACAGCAGTGTTAACCCGGGTCCCTGGCACTGTGAGACAGCAGTGTTAACCCGGGTCCTTGGCACTGTGAGACAGCAGTGTTAACCCGGGTCCCTGGCTCTGTGAGACAGCAGTGTTAACCCGGGTCCCTGGCACTGTGAGACAGCAGTGTTAACCCGGGTCCCTGGCACTGTGAGACAGCAGTGTTAACCCGGGTCCCTGGCACTGTGAGACAGCAGTGTTAACCCGGGTCCCTGGCACTGTGAGACAGCAGTGTTAACCCGGGTCCCTGGCACTGTGAGACAGCAGTGTTAACCCGGGTCCCTGGCACTGTGAGACAGCAGTGTTAACCCGGTTCCCTGGCACTGTGAGACAGCAGTGTTAACCCGGGTCCCTGGCTCTGTGAGACAGCAGTGCTAACCCGGGTCCCTGGCACTGTGAGACAGCAGTGTTAACCCGGGTCCCTGGCACTGTGAGACAGCAGTGTTAACCCGGGTCCCTGGCACTGTTAGACAGCAGTGTTAACCCGGGTCCCTGGCACTGTGAGACAGCAGTGCTAACCCGGGTTCCTGGCACTGTGAGACAGCAGTGTTAACCCGGGTCCCTGGCACTGTGAGACAGCAGTGTTAACCCGGGTCCCTGGCACTGTGAGACAGCAGTGTTAACCCGGGTTCCTGGCTCTGTGAGACAGCAGTGTTAACCCGGGTCCCTGGCACTGTGAGACAGCAGTGTTAACCCGGGTCCGTGGCACTGTGAGACAGCAGTGTTAACCCGGGTCACTGGCTCTGTGAGACAGCAGTGTTAACCCTGGTCCCTGGCACTGTGAGACAGCAGTGTTAACCCGGGTCCCTGGCACTGTGAGACAGCAGTGTTAACCCGGGTCCCTGGCACTGTGAGACAGCAGTGTTAACCCGGGTCCCTGGCACTGTGAGACAGCAGTGTGAACCCGGGTCCCTGGCACTGTGAGACAGCAGTGTTAACCCGGGTCCCTGGCACTGTGAGACAGCAGTGTTAACCCGGGTCCCTGGCACTGTGAGACAGCAGTGTTAACCCTGGTCCTGGCACTGTTAGACAGCAGTGTTAACCCGGGTCCCTGGCTCTGTGAGACAGCAGTGTTAACCCGGGTCCCTGGCACTGTGAGACAGCAGTGCTAACCCGGGTTCCTGGCACTGTGAGACAGCAGTGTTAACCCGGGTCCCTGGCACTGTGATACAGCAGTGTGAACCCGGGTCCCTGGCACTGTGAGACAGCAGTGTTAACCCGGGTCCCTGGCACTGTGAGACAGCAGTGTTAACCCGGGTCCCTGGCACTGTGAGACAGCAGTGTGAACCCGGGTCCCTGGCACTGTGAGACAGCAGTGTTAACCCGGGTCCCTGGCACTGTGAGACAGCAGTGTTAACCCGGGTCCCTGGCACTGTGAGACAGCAGTGTTAACCCGCGTCCCTGGCACTGTGAGACAGCAGTGTTAACACGGGTCCCTGGCTCTGTGAGACAGCAGTGTTAACCCGGGTCCCTGGCACTGTGAGACAGCAGTGTTAACCCGGGTCCCTGGCACTGTGAGACAGCAGTGTTAACCCGGGTCCCTGGCACTGTGAGACAGCAGTGTTAACCCGGGTCCCTGACACTGTGAGACAGCAGTGTTAACCCGGGTCCCTGGCTCTGTGAGACAGCAGTGCTAACCCGGGTCCCTGGCACTGTGAGACAACAGTGTTAACCCGGGTCCCTGGCACTGTGAGACAGCAGTGTTAACCCGGGTCCCTGGCACTGTTAGACAGCAGTATTAACCTGGGTCCCTGGCACTGTGAGACAGCAGTGCTAACCCGGGTTCCTGGCACTGTGAGACAGCAGTGTTAACCCGGGTCCCTGGCACTGTGAGACAGCAGTGTTAACCCGGGTCCCTGGCACTGTGAGACAGCAGTGTTAACCCGGGTCCCTGGCTCTGTGAGACAGCAGTGTTAACCCGGGTCCCTGGCACTGTGAGACAGCAGTGTTAACCCGGGTCCCTGGCACTGTGAGACAGCAGTGTTAACCCGGGTCCCTGGCTCTGTGAGACAGCAGTGTTAACCCGGGTCCCTGGCACTGTGAGACAGCAGTGTTAACCCGGGTCCCTGGCACTGTGAGACAGCACACTGTGCCACTATGCCAGCCTTTATTTGTTTAACTTTAGTTTGTTGTTTGAGCTTTACTCTGTACAAATAACATCACAATCCCAGACCAGACATTCAAAGATGTGCAGATGAGGGTGGATTGGCCATGCTAAATTGCCTATATGTCCAAAGGATTAGGAGGGGTTACCGGGTTACGGGGATAGGGTGGGGGCGTGGGCTTAAGCAGGGTGCTCATTCCAAGGGCCGGTGCAGACTCAATGGGCCGAATGGCCTCCTTCTGCTCTGTAAACTCTGTGACCAACATCAGGCTGGACTGAAACCCGAATATCTTATTTTAATTTTGTCAGGCTGTGAGGATGGGGCTCCTCGTCCCAGTAATGATTTCACACAAAAATAGGGATATGGTTTATTAAAACAAACTTCATTACTAATGCGGTCACTCAGTGGCAGAATTTGAGCTGAATGTCAGGATAGGACCACGCTGGACAATCTGCAGTTTTCGGCTCAATTTATCACCTGCGGAATTATCCCTTGTCGCCGAATCTTCATTCGCATCCCCCGGGATCCTGTAATTAACAAAGGCCCATGTGGTCCAATTGAACGGAGGCAGGGGTCATCCTGAAATATAAATGATTCAGCTCTCAGGGAGGTCAGCAATGTCCCACCAACAGCAATGTGAGGAGTGGCGATATAAACTGACCTGTGTCGTGTTGGTAAAGGGAGGAATAATTGCCCCAGGACACTGCGGAGGTAACCGGCGATCTCCTGTCGATAGTGTCGAATCTTTCACAGCCGCCTCACCCTCAGTACTGACCCTCTGACAGTGCGGCGCTCCCTCAGTACTGACCCTCTGACAGTGCAGCACTCCCTCAGTATTGACCCTCTGACAGTGCAGCACTCCCTCAGCACTGACCCTCTGACAGTGCGGCACTCACTCAGTACTGACCCTCTGACAGTGCGGCGCTCCCTCAGTACTGACCCTCTGACAGTCCGGCACTCCCTCAGTACTGACCCTCTGACAGTGCGGCGCTCCCTCAGTACTGACCCTCTGACTGTCCGGCACTCCCTCAGTACTGACCCTCTGACAGTGCAGCACTCCCTCAGTACTGACACTCTGACAGTGCAGCACTCCCTCAGTACTGACCCTCTGACAGTGCAGCACTCCCTCAGTACTGACCCTCTGACAGTGCAGCACTCCCTCAGTACTGACCCTCTGACAGTGCGGCGCTCCCTCAGTACTGACCCTCTGACAGTGCGGCACTCCCTCAGTACTGACCCTCTGACAGTGCGGCACTCCCTCAGTACTGACCCTCTGACAGTGCGGCACTCCCTCAGTACTGACCCTCTGACAGTGCGGCACTCCCTCAGCACTGACCCTCTGACAGTGCGGCACTCCCTCAGTACTGACCCTCTGACAGTGCAGCACTCCCTCAGTACTGACCCTCTGACAGTGCGGCGCTCCCTCAGTACTGACCCTCTGACAGTGCGGCACTCCCTCAGTACTGACCCTCTGACAGTGCGGTGCTCCCTCAGTACTGACCCTCTGACAGTGTGGCACTCCATCAGTACTGACCCTCTGACAGTGCGGCACTCCCTCAGTACTGACCCTCTGACAGTGCAGCACTCCCTCAGTACTGACCCTCTGACAGTGCGGCGCTCCCTCAGTACTGACCCTCTGACAGTGCGGCACTCCCTCAGTACTGACCCTCTGACAGTGCGGTGCTCCCTCAGTACTGACCCCCTGACAGTGTGGCACTCCCTCAGTACTGACCCTCTGACAGTGCGGTGCTCCCTCAGTACTGACCCTCTGACAGTGCGGCACTCCCTCAGTACTGACCCTCTGACAGGGCAGCACTCCCTCAGTACTGACCCTCTGACAGGTCAGCACTCCCTCAGTACTGACCCTCTGACAGTGTGGCACTCCCTCAGTACTGACCCTCTGACAGTGCAACTCCCTCAGAACTGATCCTCTGACAGTGCAGCACTCCCTCAGTACTGACCCTCTGACAGTGTGGCACTCCCTCAGTACTGACCCTCTGACAGTGCGACTCCCTCAGAACTGATCCTCCGACAGTGCGGCACTCCCTCAGTACTGACCCTCTGACAGTGCGGCACTCCCTCAGTACTGACCCTCTGACAGTGCGGCACTCCCTCAGTACGGATCCTCCGACAGTGCGGCACTCCCTCAGTACTGACCCTCTGACAGTGCGGCGCTCCCTCAGTACTGACCCTCTGACAGTGCGGCACTCCCTCAGTACTGACCCTCTGACAGTGCGGCACTCCCTCAGTGCTGACCCTCTGACAGTGCAGCACTCCCTCAGTACTGACCCTCTGACAGTGCAGCACTCCCTCAGTACTGACCCTCTGACAGTGCGGTTCTCCCTCAGTACTGACCCACTGACAGTGCGGCACTCCCTCAGTACTGACCCTCTGACAGTGTGGCACTCCCTCAGTACTGACCCTCTGACAGTGCGGCACTCCCTCAGTACTGACCCTCTGACAGTGCGGTGCTCCCTCAGTACTGACCCTCTGACAGTGCGGCAATCCCTCAGTACTGACCCTCTGACAGTGCGACTCCCTCAGAACTGATCCTCTGACAGTGCAGTACTCCCTCAGTACTGACCCTCTGACAGTGCGGCACTCCCTCAGTACTGACCCTCTGACAGTGCAGCACTCCCTCAGTACTGACCCCCTGACAGTGCGGCACTCCCTCAGTACTGAACCTCTGACAGTGTGGCACTCCCTCAGTACTGACCCTCTGACAGTGCGACTCCCTCAGTACTGATCCTCTGACAGTGCAGCACTCCCTCAGCACTGACCCTCTGACAGTGCAGCACTCCCTCAGTACTGACCCTCTGACAGTGCAGCACTCCCACAGTACTGACCCTCTGACAGTGCAGCACTCCCTCAGTACTGACCCTCTGACAGTGCGACTCCCTCAGTACTGATCCTCTGACAGTGCAGCACTCCCTCAGCACTGACCCTCTGACAGTGCAGCACTCCCTCAGTACTGACCCTCTGACAGTGTGGCACTCCTTCAGTACTGACCCTCTGACAGTGCAGCACTCCCTCAGTACTGACCCTCTGAGAGTGTGGCTCCCTCAGTACTGACCCTCTGACAGTGCGGCACTCCCTCAGTACTGACCATCTGACAGTGCAGCACTCCCTCAGTACTGACCCTCTGACAGTGCGGCACTCCCTCAGTACTGACCCTCTGACAGTGCAGCTCTCCCTCAGTACTGACCCTCTGACAGTGCAGCACTCCCTCAGTACTGACCCTCTGACAGTGCAGCACTCCCTCAGTACTGACCCTCTGACAGTGCGGCGCTCCCTCAGTACTGACCCTCTGACAGTGCGGCACTCCCTCAGTACTGACCCTCTGACAGTGCGGTGCTCCCTCAGTACTGACCCCCTGACAGTGTGGCACTCCCTCAGTACTGACCCTCTGACAGTGCGGTGCTCCCTCAGTACTGACCCTCTGACAGTGCGGCACTCCCTCAGTACTGACCCTCTGACAGGGCAGCACTCCCTCAGTACTGACCCTCTGACAGGTCAGCACTCCCTCAGTACTGACCCTCTGACAGTGTGGCACTCCCTCAGTACTGACCCTCTGACAGTGCAACTCCCTCAGAACTGATCCTCTGACAGTGCAGCACTCCCTCAGTACTGACCCTCTGACAGTGTGGCACTCCCTCAGTACTGACCCTCTGACAGTGCGACTCCCTCAGAACTGATCCTCCGACAGTGCGGCACTCCCTCAGTACTGACCCTCTGACAGTGCGGCACTCCCTCAGTACTGACCCTCTGACAGTGCGGCACTCCCTCAGTACGGATCCTCCGACAGTGCGGCACTCCCTCAGTACTGACCCTCTGACAGTGCGGCGCTCCCTCAGTACTGACCCTCTGACAGTGCGGCACTCCCTCAGTACTGACCCTCTGACAGTGCGGCACTCCCTCAGTGCTGACCCTCTGACAGTGCAGCACTCCCTCAGTACTGACCCTCTGACAGTGCAGCACTCCCTCAGTACTGACCCTCTGACAGTGCGGTTCTCCCTCAGTACTGACCCACTGACAGTGCGGCACTCCCTCAGTACTGACCCTCTGACAGTGTGGCACTCCCTCAGTACTGACCCTCTGACAGTGCGGCACTCCCTCAGTACTGACCCTCTGACAGTGCGGTGCTCCCTCAGTACTGACCCTCTGACAGTGCGGCAATCCCTCAGTACTGACCCTCTGACAGTGCGACTCCCTCAGAACTGATCCTCTGACTGTGCAGTACTCCCTCAGTACTGACCCTCTGACAGTGCGGCACTCCCTCAGTACTGACCCTCTGACAGTGCAGCACTCCCTCAGTACTGACCCCCTGACAGTGCGGCACTCCCTCAGTACTGACCCTCTGACAGTGTGGCACTCCCTCAGTACTGACCCTCTGACAGTGCGACTCCCTCAGTACTGATCCTCTGACAGTGCAGCACTCCCTCAGCACTGACCCTCTGACAGTGCAGCACTCCCTCAGTACTGACCCTCTGACAGTGCAGCACTCCCACAGTACTGACCCTCTGACAGTGCAGCACTCCCTCAGTACTGACCCTCTGACAGTGCGACTCCCTCAGTACTGATCCTCTGACAGTGCAGCACTCCCTCAGCACTGACCCTCTGACAGTGCAGCACTCCCTCAGTACTGACCCTCTGACAGTGTGGCACTCCTTCAGTACTGACCCTCTGACAGTGCAGCACTCCCTCAGTACTGACCCTCTGAGAGTGCGGCTCCCTCAGTACTGACCCTCTGACAGTGCGGCACTCCCTCAGTACTGACCATCTGACAGTGCAGCACTCCCTCAGTACTGACCCTCTGACAGTGCGGCACTCCCTCAGTACTGACCCTCTGACAGTGCAGCTCTCCCTCAGTACTGACCCTCTGACAGTGCAGCACTCCCTCAGTACTGACCCTCTGACAGTGCGGCACTCCCTCAGTCCTGACCCTCTGACAGTGCGGCGCTCTCTCAGTACTGACCCTCTGACAGTGCAGCACTCCCTCAGTACTGACCCTCTGACAGTGCAGCACTCCCTCAGTACTGACCCTCTGACAGTGCAGCACTCCCTCAGTACTGACCCTCTGACAGTGCAGCTCTCCCTCAGTACTGACCCTCTGACAGTGCAGCACTCCCTCATTACTGACCCTCTGACAGTGCGGCACTCCCTCAGTCCTGACCCTCTGACAGTGCGGCGCTCCCTCAGTACTGACCCTCTGACAGTGCAGCACTCCCTCAGTACTGACCCTCTGACAGTGCAGCACTCCCTCAGTACTGACCCTCTGACAGTGCAGCACTCCCTCAGTACTGACCCTCTGACAGTGCAGCTCTCCCTCAGTACTGACCCTCTGACAATGCGGCACTCCCTCAGTACTGACCCTCTGACAGTGCGGCACTCCCTCAGTACTGACCCTCTGACAGTGCGGCACTCCCTCAGTACTGACCCTCTGACGGTGCGGCACTCCCTCAGTACTGACCCTCTGACAGTGCGGCACTCCCTCAGTACTGACCCTCTGACCGTCGGCACTCCCTCAGTACTGACCCTCTGACAGTGCAGCACTCCCTCAGTACTGACCCTCTGACAGTGCGGCACTCCCTCAGTACTGACCCACTGACAGTGCAGCACTCCCTCAGTACTGACCCTCTGACAGTGCGGCACTCCCTCAGTACTGACCCTCTGACAGTGCGGCACTCCCTCAGTACTGACACTCTGACAGTGCGGCACTCCCTCAGTACTGACCCTCTGGCAGTGCGGCGCTCCCTCAGTACTGACCCTCTGGCAGTGCGGCACCCCCTCAGTACTGACCCTCTGACAGTGCGGCACTCCCTCAGTACTGACCCTCTGACAGTGCAGCACTCCCTCAGTACTGACCCTCTCACAGTGCGGCACTCCCTCAGTACTCACCCTCTGACAGTGCGGCACTCCCTCAGTACTGACCCTCTGGCAGTGCGGCACCCCCTCAGTACTGACCCTCTGACAGTGCGGCACTCCCTCAGTACTGACCCTCTGACAGTGCAGCACTCCCTCAGTACTGACCCTCTCACAGTGCGGCACTCCCTCAGCACTGACCCTCTGACAGTGAAGCACTCCCTCAGTACTGACCCTCTGACAGTGCGGCACTCCCTCAGCACTGACCCTCTGACAGTGCGGCTCTCCCTCAGTACTGACCCTCTGACAGTGCAGCACTCCCTCAGTACTGACCCTCTGACAGTGCAGCACTCCCTCAGTACTGACCCTCTGACAGTGCGGCACCCCCTCAGTACTGACCCTCTGACAGTGCAGCACTCCCTCAGTACTGACCCTCTGACAGTGCGGCACTCCCTCAGTACTGACCCTCTGACAGTACGGCACTCCCTCAGTACTGACCCTCTGACAGTGCAGCACTCCCTCAGTACTGACCCTCTCACAGTGCGGCACTCCCTCAGTACTCACCCTCTGACAGTGCGGCACTCCCTCAGCACTGACACTCTGACAGTGCAGCACTCCCTCAGTACTGACCCTCTGACAGTGCAGCACTCCCTCAGTACGGACCCTCTCACAGTGCGGCACTCCCTCAGTACTCACCCTCTGACAGTGCGGCACTCCCTCAGTACTGACCCTCTGACAGTGCGGCACTCCCTCAGTACTGACCCTCTCACAGTGCGGCACTCCCTCAGTACTGACCCTCTGACAGTGCGGCACTCCCTCAGTACTGACCCTCTGAAAGTGCGGCACTCACTCAGTACTGACCCTCTGACAGTGCGGCACTCCCTCAGTACTGACCCTCTGACAGTGCGGCACTCCCTCAGTACTGACCCTCTGACAGTGCAGCACTCCCTCAGTACTGACCCTCTGACAGTGCAGCACTCCCTCAGTACTGACCCTCTGACAGTGCGGCACTCCCTCAGTACTGACCCTCTGACAGTGCGGCGCTCCGTCAGTACTGACCCTCTGACAGTGCGGCACTCCCTCAGTACTGACCCTCTGACAGTGCGGCGCTCCCTCAGTACTGACCCTCCCACAGTGCGGCGCTCCCTCAGTACTGACCCTCTGACCGTCGGCACTCCCTCAGTACTGACCCTCTGACAGTGCGGCGCTCCCTCAGTACTGACCCTCTGGCAGTGCGGCACCCCCTCAGTACTGACCCTCTGACAGTGCGGCGCTCCCTCAGTGCTGACCCTCTGACAGTGCGGCTCTCCCTCAGTACTGACCCTCTCACAGTGCGGCACTCCCTCAGTACTCACCCTCTGACAGTGCGGCACTCCCTCAGTACCGACCCTCTGACAGTGCGGCACTCCCTCAGTACTGACCCTCTGACAGTGCGGCACTCCCTCAGTACTGACACTCTGACAGTGCGGCACTCCCTCAGTACTGACCCTCTGACAGTGCGGGGCTCCCTCAGTACTGACACTCTGACAGTGCGGCACTCCCTCAGTACTGACCCTCTGACAGTGCAGCACTCCCTCAGTACTGACCCTCTGACAGTGCGGCACTCCCTCAGTACTGACCCTCTGACAGTGCGGCACTCCCTCAGTACTGACCCTCTGACAGTGCGGCACTCCCTCAGTACTGACCCTCTGACAGAGCGGCACTCCCTCAGGACTGACCCTCTGACAGCGCAGCACTCCCTCAGTACTGACCCTGTGACAGTGCGGCACTCTCTCAGTACTGACCCTCTGACAGCGCAGCACTCCCTCAGTACTGACCCCGTGACAGTGCGGCACTCCCACAGTACTGACCCTCTGACAGGGCAGCACTCCCTCAGCACTGACCCTCTGACAGTGCGGCGCTTCCTCAGTACTGACCCTCTGACAGGGCAGCACTCCCTCAGCACTGACCCTCTGACAGTGCAGCACTCCCTCAGTACTGACCCTCTGACAGTGCGGCACTCCCTCAGTACTGACCCTCTGACAGTGCAGCACTCCCTCAGTACTGACCCTCTGACAGTGCGGCACTCCCTCAGTACTGACCCTCTGACAGTGCGGCACTCCCTCAAGACTGACCCTCTGACAGTGCGGCACTCCCTCAGTACTGACCCTCTGACAGTGCGGCACTCCCTCAGTACTGACCCTCTGACAGTGCGGCACTCCCTCAGTACTGACCCTCTGACAGTGCGGCACTCCCTCAGCGCTGACCCTCTAACAGTGCGGCACTCCCTCAGTACTGACCCTCTGACAGTGCGGCGCTCCCTCAGTACTGACCCTCTGACAGTGCGGCACTCCCTCAGTACTGACCCTCTGACAGTGCGGCACTCCCTCAGTACTGACCCTCTGACAATGCGGCACACCCTCAGTACGGACCCTCTGACAGTGCGGCGCTCCCTCAGTACTGACCCTCTGACAGTGCGGCACCCCCTCAGTACTGACCCTCTGACAGTGCGGCACTCCCTCAGTACTGACCCTCTGACAGTGCGGCACTCCCTCAGTACTGACCCTCAGTCAGTGCAGCACTCCCTCAGTACTGACCCTCTGTCAGTGCAGCACTCCCTCAGTACTGACCCTCTGACAGTGCAGCACTCCCTCAGTACTGACGCTCTGACAGTGCAGCACTCCCTCAGGACTGACCCTCTGTCAGTGCGGCACTCCCTCAGTACTGACCCTCTGACAGTGCAGCACTCCCTCATGACTGACCCTCTGTCAGTGCGGCACTACCTCAGTACTGACCCTCAGTCAGTGCAGCACTCCCTCAGTACTGACCCTCTGACAGTGCGGCACTCCCTCAGTACTGACCGTCTGGCAGTGCGGCACTCCCTCAGTACTGACCCTCTGACAGTGTGGCACTCCCTCAGTACTGACCGTCTGACAGTGCGGCACTCCCTCAGTACTGACCCTCTGACAGTGCGGCGCTCCCTCAGTACTGACCCTCTGACAGTGCGGTGCTCCATCAGTACTGACCCTCTGACAGTGCGGCACTCCCTCAGTACTGACCCACTGACAGTGCTGCACTCCCTCAGTACTGACCCTCTGACAGTGCAGCACTCCCTCAGTACTGACCCTCTGACACTGCAGCACTCCCTCAGTACTGACCCTCTGACAGTGCAGCGCTCCCTCAGCACCGACCCTCTGAGAGTGCAGCACTCCCTCAGTACTGACCCTCTGACAGTGCAGCACTCCCTCAGTACTGACCCTCTGACAGTGCGGCACTCCCTCAGTACTGACCCTCTGACAGTGCAGCACTCCCTCAGTACTGACCCTCTGACAGTACAGCACTCCCTCGGTACTGACCCTCTGACAGTGCGGCACTCCTTCAGTACTGGCCCTCTGACAGTGCGGCACTCCCTCAGCACTGACCCTCCGACATTGCGGCACTCCCTCAGTACTGACACTCTGACAGTGCGGCACTCCCTCAATACTGACCCTCTGACAGTGCGGCACCCCCTCAGTACTGACCCTCTGACAGTACGGCACTCCCTCAGTACTGACCTTCTGTCAGTGCGGCACACCCTCAGTACGGACCCCCTGACAGTGCAGCACTCCCTCAGTACTGGCCCTCTGACAGTGCGGCACTCCCTCAGTTCTGACCCTCTGACAGTGCGACACTCCCTCAGTACTGACCCTCTGACAGTGTGGCGCTCCCTCAGTACTGACCCTCTGAGAGAGCGGCACTCCCTCAGTACTGACCCTCTGACAGTGCGGCACACCCTCAGTACGGACCCCCTGACAGTGCAGCACTCCCTCAGCACTGACCCTCTGACAGTGCGGCACTCCCACAGTACTGACCCTCTGACAGTGCGGCACTCCCTCAGTACTGACCCTCTGACAGTGCGGCACTCCCTCAGTACTGACCCTCTGACAGTGCGGCACTCCCTCAGTACTGACCCTCTGACAGTGCAGCACTCCCTCAGTACTGACCCTCTGACAGTGCGGCGCTCCCTCAGTACTGACCCTCTGACAGTGCGGCACTCCCTCAGCATTGACCCTCTGACAGTGCAGGACTCCCTCAGTACTGACCCTCTGACAATGCAGCACTCCCTCAGTACTGACCCTCTGACAGTGCGTCACCCCCTCAGTTCTGACCCTCTGACAGTACGGCACTCCCTCAGTACTGACCCTCTGACAGTGCGGCACTCCTTCAGTACTGGCCCTCTGACAGTGCGGCACTCCCACAGCACTGACCCTCCGACATTGCGGCACTCCCTCAGAACTGACACTCTGACAGTGCGGCACTCCCTCAATACTGACCCTCTGACAGTGCGTCAGCCCCTCAGTTCTGACCCTCTGACAGTGCGGCGCTCCCTCAGTACTGGCCTTCTGACAATGCGGCACTCCCTCAGTACGGACCCCCTGACAGTGCAGCACTCCCTCAGTACTGACCCTCTGACAGTGCGGCACTCCCTCAGTACTGACCATCTGACAATGCGGCACTCCCTCAGCACTGACCCTCTGACCATTCAGCACTCCCTCAGTACTGACCCTCTGACAGTGCAGCACTCCCTCAGTACTGACCCTCTGACAGTGCGGCACTCCCTCAGTACTGACCCTCTGACACTGCGGCACTCCCTCAGTACTGACCGTCTGGCAGTGCGGCACTCCCTCAGTACTGACCCTCTGACAGTGTGGCACTCCCTCAGTACTGACCCTCTGACAGTGCGGCACTCCCTCAGTACTGACCCTCTGACAGTGCGGCGCTCCCTCAGTACTGACCCTCTGACAGTGCGGTGCTCCATCAGTACTGACCCTCTGACAGTGCGGCACTCCCTCAGTACTGACCCACTGACAGTGCTGCACTCCCTCAGTACTGACCCTCTGACAGTGCAGCACTCCCTCAGTACTGACCCTCTGACACTGCAGCACTTCCTCAGTACTGACCCTCTGACATTGCAGCGCTCCCTCAGCACCGACCCTCTGAGAGTGCAGCACTCCCTCAGTACTGACCCTCTGACAGTGCAGCACTCCCTCAGTACTGACCGTCTGACAGTGCAGCACTCCCTCAGTACTGATCCTCTGACAGTGCGGCACTCCCTCAGTACTGACCCTCTGACAGTGCGGCACTCCTTCAGTACTGACCCTCTGACAGTGCGGCACTCCCTCAGTACTGACCTACTGACAGTGCAGCACTCCCTCAGTACTGACCCTCTGACAGTACAGCACTCCCTCGGTACTGACCCTCTGACAGTGCGGCACTCCTTCAGTACTGGCCCTCTGACAGTGCGGCACTCCCTCAGCACTGACCCTCCGACATTGCGGCACTCCCTCAGTACTGACACTCTGACAGTGCGGCACTCCCTCAATACTGACCCTCTGACAGTGCGGCACCCCCTCAGTACTGACCCTCTGACAGTACGGCACTCCCTCAGTACTGACCTTCTGTCAGTGCGGCACACCCTCAGTACGGACCCCCTGACAGTGCAGCACTCCCTCAGTACTGGCCCTCTGACAGTGCGGCACTCCCTCAGTACTGACCCTCTGACAGTGCGACACTCCCTCAGTACTGACCCTCTGACAGTGTGGCGCTCCCTCAGTACTGACCCTCTGAGAGAGCGGCACTCCCTCAGTACTGACCCTCTGACAGTGCGGCACACCCTCAGTACGGACCCCCTGACAGTGCAGCACTCCCTCAGCACTGACCCTCTGACAGTGCGGCACTCCCTCAGTACTGACCCTCTGACAGTGCGGCACTCCCTCAGCATTGACCCTCTGACAGTGCAGGACTCCCTCAGTACTGACCCTCTGACAATGCAGCAATCCCTCAGTACTGACCCTCTGACAGTGCGGCGCTCCCTCAGTACTGCCCCTCTGACAGTGCAGCACTCCCTCAGTACTGACCCTCTGACAGTGCGGCACTCCCTCAGTACTGACCCTCTGACAGTGCGGCACTCCCTCAGTACTGACCGTCTGGCAGTGCGGCACTGCCTCAGTACTGACCCTCTGACAGTGCGGGGCTCCCTCAGTACTGACCCTCTGACAGTGCGGCACTCCCTCAGTACTGACCCTCTGACAGTGCGGCACTCCCCCAGTACTGACCCTCAGACAGTGCGGCACTCCCTCAGTACTGACCCTCTGACAGTGCGGCACTCCTCCAGTACTGAACCTCTGACAGTGCGGCACTCCCTCAGTACTGACCCTCTGACAGTGCGGCACACCCTCAGTACTGACCCTCTGACAGGGCAGCACTCCCTCAGTACTGACCCTCTGACAGTGCGGCACTCCCTCAGTACTGACCCTCTGACAGTGCGGCACTCCCTCAGTACTGACCCTCTGACAGTGCTGCACTCCCTCAGTACTGACCCTCTGACAGGGCAGCACTCCCTCAGCACTGACCCTGTGACAGTGCGGCGCTCCCTCAGTACTGACCCTCTGACAGTGCGGCACTCCCTTAGTACTGACCCTCCCACAGTGCGGCGCTCCCTCAGTACTGACCCTCTGACAGGGCAGCACCCCCTCTGTACTGACGCTCTGACAGTGCGGCACACTCTCAGTACTGACCCTCTGACAGTGCGGCACTCCCTCAGTACTGACCCTCTCACAGCGAAGCACTCCCTCAGTACTGACCCTCTGACAGTGCGGCACTCCCCCAGTACTGACCCTCTGACAGGGTAGCACTCCCCCAGTACTGAACATCTGATAGGGCAGCACTACCTCAGGACTGACCCTCCGACAGTGCGGCACTCCCTCAGTACTGACCCTGTGACAATGCGGCACTCCCGCAGCATTGACCCTCTGACAGTGCAGCACTCCCTCAGCAGTGACCCTCTGACAGTGCGGAGCTCCCTCAGTACTGACCCTCTGACCATGCAGCACTCCCTCAGTACTGACCATCTGACAGTGCGGCACTCCCTCAGTACTGACTCTCTGACAGTGCGGCACTCCCTCAGTACTGACCCTCTGACAGTGCAGCATTCCCTCAGTACTGACCCTCTGACAGTGCAGCACTCCCTCAGTACTGACCCTCTGACAGTGCGGCACTCCCTCAGTACTGACCCTCTGACAGTGCGGTACTCACTCAGTACTGACCCTCTGACAGTGCGGCACTCCCTCAGTACTGACCCTCTGACAGTGCAGCACTCCCTCAGTACTGACCCTCTGACAGTGCGGCACTCCCTCAGTACTGACCCTCTGACAGTGCGGCACTCCCTCAGTACTGACCCTCTGACAGTGCAGCACTCCCTCAGTACTGACCATCTGACAGTGCAGCATTCCCTCAGTACTGACCCTCTGACAGTGCGGCACTCCCTCAGTACTGACCCTCTGACAGTGCGGCACTCCCTCAGTACTGACCCTCTGACAGTGCGGCGCTCCCTCAGTACTGACCCTCTGACAGTGCAGCATTCCCTCAGTACTGACCCTCTGACCGTGCAGCACTCCCTCAGTACTGACCCTCTGACAGTGCGGCACTCCCTCAGTACTCACCCTCTGACAGTGCAGCACTCCCTCAGTACTGACCCTCTGACAGTGCAGCACTCCCTCAGTACTGACCCTCTGACAGTGCGGCACTCCCTCAGCACTGACCCTCTGACAGTGCGGCACTTCCCAAGTACTGACCCTCTGACAGGGCAGCACTCCCTCAGTACTGACCCCCTGACAGTGCGGCACTCCCTCAGTACTGACCCACTGACAGTGCAGCACTCCCTCAGTACTGACCCTCTGACAGTGCAGCACTCCCTCAGTACTGACCCTCTGACAGTGCGGCACTCCTTCAGTACTGGCCCTCTGACAGTGCGGCACTCCCACATCACTGACCCTCCGACATTGCGGCACTCCCTCAGTACTGACACTCTGACAGTGCGGCACTCCCTCAATACTGACCCTCTGACAGTGCGTCACCCCCTCAGTTCTGACCCTCTGACAGTACGGCACTCCCTCAGTACTGACCTTCTGACAGTGCGGCACTCCCTCAGTACGGAGCCCCTGACAGTGCAGCACTCCCTCAGTACTGACCCTCTGAAAGTGCGGCACTCCCTCAGTACTGACCCTCTGACAGTGTGGCACTCCCTCATTACTGACATTCTGACAATGCGGCACTCCCTCAGCATTGACCCTATGACAGTGCAGCACTCCCTCAGCACTGACCCTCTGACCATGCAGCACTCCCTCAGTACTGACCCTCTGACAGTGCAGCACTCCCTCAGTACTGACCCTCTGACAGTGCGGCACTCCCTCAGTACTGACCCTCTGACAGTGCGGCACTCCCTCAGTACTGACCGTCTGGCAGTGGGGCACTGCCTCAGTACTGACCCTCAGACAGTGCGGTGCTCCATCAGTACTGACCCTCTGACAGTGCAGCACTCCCTCAGTACTGACCCTCTGACAGTGCAGCACTCCCTCAGTACTGACCCTCTGACAGTGCAGCGCTCCCTCAGCACCGACCCTCTGACAGTGCGGCACTCCCTCAGTACTGACCCTCTGACAGTGCAGTGCTCCCTCAGCACCGACCCCCTGACAGTGCAGCACTCCCTCAGTACTGACCCACTGACAGTGCAGCACTCCCTCAGTACTGACCCTCTGACAGTGCGGCACTCCCTCGGTACTGACCCTCTGACAGTGCAGCACTCCCTCAGTACTGACCCTCTGACAGTGCAGCGCTCCCTCAGCACCGACCCTCTGACAGTGCGGCACTCCCTCAGTACTGACCCACTGACAGTGCAGCACTCCCTCAGTACTGACCCTCTGACAGTGCAGCACTCCCTCAGTAATGACCCTCTGACAGTGCAGCATTCCCTCAGTACTGATCCTCTGACAGTGCGGCACTCCCTCAGTACTGACCCTCTGACAGTGCGGCACTCCTTCAGTACTGACCCCCTGACAGTGCGGCACTCCCTCAGTACTGACCCACTGACAGTGCAGCACTCCCTCAGTACTGACCCTCTGACAGTGCGGCACTCCCTCAGTACTGACCCTCTGACAGTGCGGCACTCACTCAGTACTGACCCTCTGACAATTCCTCACTCCCTCAGTACTGACCCTCTGACAGTGCGGCACTCCCTCAGTACTGACCCTCTGACAGTGCAGCACTCCCTCGGTACTGACCCTCTGACAGTGCGGCACTCCTTCAGTACTGACCCTCTGACAGTGCGGCACTCCTTCAGTACTGACCCCCTGACAGTGCGGCACTCCCTCAGTACTGACCCACTGACAGTGCAGCACTCCCTCGGTACTGACCCTCTGACAGTGCGGCACTCCCTCAATACTGACCCTCTGACAGTGGGGCACCCCCTCAGTACTGACCCTCTGTAAGTGCGGCACACACTCAGTACTGACCCTCTGACAGTGCGGCACTCCCTCAGTACTGTCCCTCTGACAGTGCAGCACTCCCTCAGTACTGACCCTCTGACAGTACGGCACTCCCTCAGTACTGACCCTCTGACAGTGCGGCGCTCCCTCAGTACTGACCCTCTGACAGTGCGGCACTCCCTCAGTACTGACCCTCTGACAGTGCGGCACTCCCTCAGTACTGACCCTCTGACAGTGCGGCACTCCCTCAGTACTGACCCTCTGACAGTGCAGCACCCCCTCAGTACTGACCCTATGACAGGGCAGCACTCCCTCAGTACTGACCCTCTGACAGTGCGGCACTCCCTCAGTACTGACCCTCTGACAGTGCGGCACTCCCTCAGTACTGACCGTCTGGCAGTGCGGCACTGCCTCAGTACTGAGCCTCTGACAGTGCGGGGCTCCCTCAGTACTGACCCTCTGACAGTGCAGCACTCCCTCAGTACTGACCCTCTGACAGTGCAGCACTCCCTCAGTACTGACCCTCTGACAGTGCAGCACTCCCTCAGTACTGACCCTCTGACAGTGCAGCACTCCCTCAGTACTGACCCTCTGTCAGTGCGGCACTCCCTCAGTACTGACCCTCTGACAGTGCAGCACTCCCTCAGTACTGACCCTCTGACAGTGCGGCACTCCCTCAGTACTGACCCTCTGACAGTGCAGTATTCCCTCTGTACTGACCCTCTGACAGTGCAGCTCTCCCTCAGTACTGACCCTCTGACAGTGCAGCAGTCCCTCAGTACTGACTCTCTGACAGTGCAGCACTCCCTCAGTACTGACCCTCTGACAGTGCGGCGCTCCCTCAGTACTAAACCTCTGACAGTCCAGCACTCCCTCAGTACTGACCCTCTGACAGGGCAGCACTCCCTCAGCACTGACCCTGTCACAGTGCGGCGCTCCCTCAGTACTGACCCTCTGACAGTGCGGCACTCCCTTAGTACTGACCCTCTGACAGGGCAGCGCTCCCTCTGTACTGACGCTCTGACAGTGCGGCACATCCTCAGTACTGACCCTCTGACAGTGCGGCACTCCCTCAGTACTGACCCTCTGACAGTGCGGCACTCCCTTAGTACTGACCCTCTGACAGGGCAGCGCTCCCTCTGTACTGACGCTCTGACAGTGCGGCACATCCTCAGTACTGACCCTCTGACAGTGCGGCACTCCCTCAGTACTGACCCTCTGACAGCGAAGCACTCCCTCAGTACTGACCCTCTGACAGTGCGGCACTCCCTCAGTACTGACCCTCTGACAGTGCGGCACTCGCTCAGTACTGACCCTCTGACAGTGCGGCACTCCCCCAGTACTGACCCTCTGACAGGGTAGCACTCCCCCAGTACTGAACATCTGATAGGGCAGCACTACCTCAGGACTGACCCTCCGACAGTGCGGCACTCCCTCAGTACTGACCCTGTGACAATGCGGCACTCCCGCAGCATTGACCCTCTGACAGTGCAGCACTCCCTCAGCAGTGACCCTCTGACAGTGCGGAGCTCCCTCAGTACTGACCCTCTGACCATGCAGCACTCCCTCAGTACTGACCCTCTGACAGTGCAGCATTCCCTCAGTACTGACACTCTGACAGTGCGGCACTCCCTCAGTACTGACCCTCTGACAGTGCGGCACTCCCTCAGTACTGACCCTCTGACAGTGCGGTACTCCCTCCGTACTGACCCTCTGACAGTGCGGCACTCCCTCAGTACTGACCCTCTGACAGTGCGGTACTCCCTCCGTACTGACCCTCTGACAGTGCGGCACTCCCTCAGTACTGACCCTCTGACAGTGCGGCACTCCCTCAGTACTGACCCTCTGACAGTGCGGCACTCCCTCAGTACTGACCCTCTGACAGTGCAGCACTCCCTCAGTACTGACCCTCTGACAGTGCGGCACTCCCTCAATACTGACCCTCTGACAGTGCAGCACTCCCTCAGTACTGACCCTCAGACAGTGAAGCACTCCCTCAGTACTGACCCTCTGACAGTGCGGCAATCCCTCAATACTGACCCTCTGACAGTGCGGCACTCCCTCAGTACTGACCCTCTGACAGTGCAGCGCTCGCTCAGTACTGACCCTCTGACAGTGCGGCACTCCCTCAGTACTGACCCTCTGACAGTGCGGCACTCCCTCAGTACTGACACTCTGACAGTGCAGCACTCCCTCAGTACTGACCCTCTGACAGTGCGGCGCTCCCTCAGTACTGACCCACTGACAGTGCGGCACTCCCTCAGTACTGACCCTCTGACAGTGCGGCACTCCCTCAGTACTGACCCTCTGACAGTGAAGCACTCCCTCAATACTGACCCTCTGACAGTGCGGCGCTCCCTCAGTACTGACCCTCTGACAGTGCAGCACTCCCTCAGTACTGACCCTCTGACAGTGCGGCACTCCCTCAGTACTGACCCTCTGACAGTGCAGCACTCCCTCAGTACTGACCCTCTGACAGTGCGGCGCTCCCTCAGTACTGACCCTCTGACAGTGCGGCGCTCCCTCAGTACTTACCCTCTGACAGTGCGGCACTCCCTCAGTACTGACCCTCTGACAGTGCAGCACTCCCTCAGTACTGTCCCTCTGACAGTGCGGCACTCCCTCAGCACTGACCCTCTGACAGTGCGGCACTCTCTCAGCACTGACCCTCTGACAGTGCGGCACTCTCTCAGTACTGACCCTCTGACCGTGCGGCACTCCCTCAGTACTGACCCTCTGACAGTGCAGCGCTCCCTCAGTACTGACCCTCTGACTGTGCGGCACTCCCTCAGTACTGACCCTCTGACAGTGCGGCACTCCCTCAGTACTGACCCTCTGACAGTGCGGCACTCCCGTGGTACTGACCCTCTGACAGTACAGCACTCACTCAGTACTGACCCTCTGACAGTACAGCACTCCCTCGGTACTGACCCTCTGACAGTGCGGCACTCCTTCAGTACTGACCCCCTGACAGTGCGGCACTCCTTCAGTACTGACCCCCTGACAGTGCGGCACTCCCTCAGTACTGACCCACTGACAGTGCAGCACTCCCTCAGTACTGACCCTCTGACAGTACAGCACTCCCTCGGTACTGACCCTCTGACAGTGCGGCACTCCCTCAATACTGACCCTCTGACAGTGGGGCACCCCCTCAGTACTGACCCTCTGACAGTGCGGCACTCCCTCAGTACTGACCCTCTGACAGTGCGGCACTCCCTCAGTACTGACCCTCTGACAGTGCGGCACTCCCTCAGCACTGACCCTCTGACAGGGCAGCACTCCCTCAGTACTGACCCTCTGACAGTGCAGGACTCCCTCAGCACTGACCCTCTGACAGGGCAGCACTCCCTCAGTACTGACCCTCTGACAGTGCAGCACTCCCTCAGTACTGACCCTCTGACAGTGCGGCACTCCCTCAGTACTGACCCTCTGACAGTGCGGCACTCCCTCAGTACTGACCGTCTGGCAGTGCGGCACTGCCTCAGTACTGACCCTCTGACAGTGCGGGGCTCCCTCAGTACTGACCCTCTGACAGTGCAGCACTCCCTCAGTACTGACCCTCTGACAGTGCGGCACTCCCTCAGTACTGACCCTCTGACAGTGCAGCGCTCCCTCAGTACTGACCCTCTGACAGTGCAGTATTCCCTCTGTACTGACCCTCTGACAGTGCGGCACTCGCTCAGTACTGACCCTCTGACAGTGCAGCGCTCCCTCAGTACTGACCCTCTGACAGTGCAGCACTCCCTCAGTACTGACCCTCTGACAGTGCGGCACTCCCTCAGTACTGACCCTCTGACAGTGCGGCACTCCCCCCAGTACTGACCCTCTGACAGGGTAGCACTCCCCCAGTACTGAACATCTGATAGGGCAGCACTACCTCAGGACTGACCCTCCGACAGTGCGGCACTCCCTCAGTACTGACCCTGTGACAATGCGGCACTCCCGCAGCATTGACCCTCTGACAGTGCAGCACTCCCTCAGCAGTGACCCTCTGACAGTGCGGAGCTCCCTCAGTACTGACCCTCTGACCATGCAGCACTCCCTCAGTACTGACCCTCTGACAGTGCAGCATTCCCTCAGTACTGACCCTCTGACAGTGCAGCACTCCCTCAGTACTGACCCTCTGACAGTGCGGCACTCCCTCAGTACTGACCCTCTGACAGTGCGGTACTCCCTCCGTTCTGACCCTCTGACAGTACAGCACTCCCTCAGTACTGACCCTCTGACAGTGCGGCACTCCCTCTGTACTGACCCTCTGACAGTGCGGCACTCACTCAGTACTGACCCTCTGACAGTACGGCACTCCCTCAGTACTGACCCTCTGACAGTGCGGTACTCCCTCCGTTCTGACCCTCTGACAGTACAGCACTCCCTCAGTACTGACCCTCTGACAGTGCGGCACTCCCTCTGTACTGACCCTCTGACAGTGCGGCACTCACTCAGTACTGACCCTCTGACAGTGCGGCACTCCCTCAGTACTGACCCTCTGACAGTGCAGCACTCCCTCAGTACTGACCCTCTGACAGTGCGGTACTCCCTCCGTTCTGACCCTCTGACAGTGCGGCACTCCCTCAGTACTGACTCTCTGACAGTGCGGCACTCCCTCAGTACTGACCCTCTGACAGTGCAGCACTCCCTCAGTACTGACCCTCTGACAGTGCGGCACTCCCTCAATACTGACCCTCTGACAGTGCGGCACTCCCTCAGTACTGACACTCTGATAGTGCAGCACTCCCTCAGTACTGACCCTCTGACAGTGCGGCGCTCCCTCAGTACTGACCCACTGACAGTGCGGCACTCCCTCAGTACTGACCCTCTGACAGTGCGGCACTCCCTCAGTACTTACCCTCTGACAGTGCGGCACTCCCTCAGTACTGACCCTCTGACAGTGCGGCACTCCCTCAGTACTGACCCTCTGACCGTGCGGCACTCCCTCAGTACTGACCCTCTGACAGTGCAGCGCTCCCTCAGTACTGACCCTCTGACTGTGCGGCACTCCCTCAGTACTGACCCTCTGACAGTGCGGCACTCCCTCAGTACTGACCCTCTGACAGTGCAGCACTCACTCAGTACTGACCCTCTGACAGTGCGACACTCCCTCAGTACTGACCCTCTGACAGTGCAGCACTCCCTCAATACTGACCCTCTGACAGTGCGGCACTCCCTCAGTACTGACTCTCTGACAGTGCAGCACTCCCTCAGTACTGACCCTCTGACAGTGCGGCACTCCCTCAGTACTGACCCTCTGACAGTGCGGCACTCCCTCAGTACTGACCCTCTGACAGTGCGGCACTCCCTCAGTACTGACCCTCTGACAGTGCGGCACTCCCTAAGTACTGACCCTCTGACAGTGCAGCGCTCCCTCAGTACTGACCCTCTGACAGTGCGGCACTCCCTCAGTACTGACCCTCTGACAGTGCGGCGCTCCCTCAGTACTGACCCTCTGACAGTGCGGCACTCCCTCAGTACTGACCCTCTGACAGTGCGGCACACCCTCAGTACTGACCCTCTGACAGTGAAGCACTCCCTCAGTACTGACCCTCTGACAGTGCGGCACTCCCTCAGTATGACCCTCTGACAGTGAAGCACTCCCTCAGTTCTGACCCTCTGACAGTGAAGCACTCCCTCAGTACTGACCGTCCGACATGTTGATTCCCGCAGAATGGCCGCTGTATTGATGCTGTGCCCGCTCCGAGCGCCGCGCGCTCCTGCAGGCCTCACTGACGCCCCTCCCCCACCCTCGCCCGCGGGAAATGCCTGTCCAATATTTAACCTCGCCGCTCTCCATCGCTGGTACTCACCACTGGTGAAAGCAGAACATACAGAGGTTCGGATAGGTCAGTCCGTTTGTCCCACAGACAGGATTCCCAGTATCCTTATTGGAGCAGTAATCATGGTAGATCCCTTCGCAAAGTGGCTGTGAGCGGTGAGATGGTCATTGATAATCATCACGTCAATACCTAGAAACCAATTCAAACCTTGTAGCTGCAAACGGTCAGACTTACCTCAGCCACCACGGCCAGATCTGGAAGAGAATTGGACAACGTGTCGATGATTCCGGTTTGGCGGAGTCGCCCCAGTGTCGTTGGAGGGCATTCGGCCCGTCCTGTCTGCCCCAGCTCTCCGACCGAGCTGCTGACCGAGTGCCCCCCCCCTCCCCCCCGTGACGCTGCACACTCTACCTTTCCCCAGCAACGGCCGAATTCTCTCCTGAACCGGCCTCCACCAGCACCTCAGCCCGGGCTTCCCTGACCCTAACGCGGTGGCACAGCGGTTAGCACTGCTGCTTCACAGCTCCAGGGTCCCGGGTTCGTTTCCCGGCTTGGGTCACTGTCTGTGTGGAGTCTGCACGTTCTCCCCGTGTCTGCGTGGGTTTCCTCCGGGTGCTCCGGTTTCCTCCCACAAGCCCCGAAAGACGTGCTGTTAGGTGAATTGGACATTCTGAATTCTCCCTCCGTGTACCCGAACAGGCGCCGGAATGTGGCGACGAGGGGATTTTCACAGTAACTTCATCGCAGTGTTAATGTCAGCCTACTTGTGACACTAATAAAGATTATTATTATTAACCGTGGGGGTGGGGAGGGGTGGTGGGGGTGGTGGGGTGATGCGGTTGGGATGGGGTTGGGGGTGGGGGGGTGGGGGTGGGGGGGTGGGGTAGGGTGGGGGCGGGGTGGGTGTGGGGAGGGGGGGGTGGGGGTGGGGAGGGGGTGGGGTGCGGGTGGGGGTGGGAGGGGGGTGGGGTGGGGGTGGGGGTGGGGAGGGGTGGGGGTGGGGAGGGGGGTGGGGGTGGGGAGGGGGTGGGGTGGGGGCGGGGAGGGGGTGGGGGCGGGGGAGGGGGTGGGGGCGGGGAGGGG
>NC_092730.1:4841491-4881491 GCF_047496885.1 Scyliorhinus torazame | reverse complement strand
GGGTAGTGGGTGCCTGGAACTCACTACCGGAGGAGGTAGTGGAGGCAGGGACGATAGTGACATTTAAGGGGCATCTTGACAAATACATGAATAGGATGGGAATAGAGGGATACGGACCCAGGAAGTGTAGAAGATTGTAGTTTAGTCGGGCAGCATGGTCGGCACGGGCTTGGAGGGCCGAAGGGCCTGTTCCTGTGCTGTACATTTCTTTGTTCTTTGATTTTAAAACTGGCACACTTGTTTGAATCCCCCCATTCCCTTCACCCCTGCACAGGTCTGGAAACTCCTCCAGCCCTACGACCCTCCGAGGTCTGTGCACCCCCCACCCGATTTCCACCGTTTCGGTATCGGCGGCTGCGCCTTCTGCCGCCCGGACCCCTAAGATGTGGACTTTCCAACCGAAAGCTCTCCGCCTCTCCCTCGCTTCCCCTTCCAGACTCGCCACAAACTGGCCTCTGAACGAGCAATCGGTCACCTGCCCCAACATGTGCTTGTGCGGCCGGTGGTCAAGTCCCGATGGACAACGCGCCCTGGGATGTTTATCCCAGTGGAGGCGCTACACAAATGCAACTTGTGAAGCTACACTTTCCAGGTCCTGGCCTCGCTCCCGGACAGTATCGGACAGGATCCCACCCCGAACTGCAGAGAAACAGCGCCGGAGCCCGAGGAATGTGGGTCTGTGGACCTGTCGGCTGCAGGGGAGGTAATGTGGGGGAACCAGTCTGCTGCGTTAACAAGGGCACAGCTGCAAACCCCAAGGCAACATCATCCCGCGCAGTGTCCATGGTCGCTCCCCGCCGACAACACAGGTTAATCCCCGGCCAGCGGCGATACACCCAGAAGTCCAGGCTCATCACCTCCCAGATACACCTCCCAGATACACCTCCCAGATACACCTCCCAGATACACCTCCCAGATACACCTCCCAGATACACCTCCCAGATACACCTCCCAGATACACCTCCCAGATACACCTCCCAGATACACCTCCCAGATACACCTCCCAGATACACCTCCCAGATACACCTCCCAGATACACCTCCCAGATACACCTCCCAGATACACCTCCCAGCGAGTGCAGTCACCCATTCAGACACAGGAAATGTGACTGCCGGTCTGTGCACAGCAAGATCCCGCAAACAGCAAAGGGGGCGTCTGGCCAGGGTGTCTCTCTCTCTCCCCCCGCCCCCTCAGCCTCTGACTGGTGAGAGGATTTGGTTAAGCAAAATCCTGAGCCAAGAACGTATCTGTTCCCAAGGCAATGACAGGCTCATTTGCATCAGATGCTGGAGCAGAAACCCGGACAGTTCAGCTCCAAGTGCCGGCATAGCAACCGGAGTGTGCAGCTGATGGGGTGTTACAATCTCCAGCAGGCCGGCAGTGTCACTGGCTCTACGGTGACCCACACAGACAGGGGGACCATCAGCAACAGATGGCAAGGATAATGGGAGCACTCATTGGTACATGTCCCCTCCCGGGGCCCCACGGGTGAATACATGCAGACCATCATCACCCAGAAACCTCCTCTCATCACGTTTAACACAGATTCAGGACAGAGGCTGCTCGACCGTCCGAGACAGAGAGTGACCCTCACTCACTCCGCACCTTCCCAGAGGCTCTACCGAGACAGAGTGACCCTCACTCACCCCGCACCTTCCCAGAGTCTGCACTACCGTCCGAGACAGAGAGTGACCCTCACTCACTCCGCACCTTCCCAGAGGCTGCACTACCGAGACAGAGAGTGACCCTCACTCACTCCGCACCTTCCCAGAGGCTGCACTACCGTCCGAGACAGAGAGTGACCCTCACTCACTCCGCACCTTCCCAGAGGCTGCACTACCGAGACAGAGAGTGACCCTCACTCACTCCGCACCTTCCCAGAGGCTGCACTACCGTCCAAGACAGAGAGTGACCCTCACTCACCCCGCACCTTCCCAGAGGCTGCACTACCGTCCGAGACAGAGAGTGACCCTCACTCACCCCGCACCTTCCCAGAGGCTGCACTACCGAGACAGAGAGGGACCCTCACTCAATCCGCACCTTCCCAGAGGCTGCACTACCGAGATAGAGAGTGACCCTCACTCACCCCGCACCTTCCCAGAGGCTGCACTACCGAGACAGAGAGTGACCCTCCCTCACTCCGCACCTTCCCAGAGGCTGCACTACCGAGACAGAGAGTGACCCTCACTCACTCCGCACCTTCCCAGAGGCTGCACTACCGAGACAGAGAGTGACCCTCACTCACTCCGCACCTTCCCAGAGGCTGCACTACCGTCCGAGACAGAGAGTGACCCTCACTCACTCCGCACCTTCCCAGAGGCTGCACTACCGTCCGAGATAGAGAGTGACCCTCACTCACTCCGCACCTTCCCAGAGGCTGCACTACCGTCCGAGACAGAGAGTGACCCTCACTCAATCCGCACCTTCCCAGAGGCTGCACTACCGAGACAGAGAGTGACCCTCACTCACCCCGCACCTTCCCAGAGGCTGCACTACCGAGACAGAGAGTGACCCTCACTCACTCCGCACCTTCCCAGAGGCTGCACTACCGAGACAGAGAGTGACCCTCACTCACTCCGCACCTTCCCAGAGGCTGCACTACCGTCCGAGATAGAGAGTGACCCTCACTCACTCCGCACCTTCCCAGAGGCTGCACTACCGAGACAGAGAGTGACCCTCACTCACCCCGCACCTTCCCAGAGGCTGCACTACCGTCCGAGACAGAGAGTGACCCTCCCTCACCCCGCACCTTCCCAGAGGCTGCACTACCGAGACAGAGAGTGACCCTCACTCACTCCGCACCTTCCCAGAGGCTGCACTACCGTCCGAGATAGAGAGTGACCCTCACTCACTCCGCACCTTCCCAGAGGCTGCACTACCGTCCGAGACAGAGAGTGACCCTCACTCACTCCGCACCTTCCCAGAGGCTGCACTACCGAGACAGAGAGTGACCCTCACTCACTCTGCACCTTCCCAGAGGCTGCACTACCGAGACAGAGAGTGACCCACACTCACTCCGCACCTTCCCAGAGGCTACACTACCGTCCGAGACAGAGAGTGACCCTCACTCACTCCGCACCTTCCCAGAGGCTGCACTACCGAGACAGAGAGTGACCCTCACTCACTCCGCACCCTCCCAGAGGCTGCACTACCGAGACAGAGAGTGACCCTCACTCACCCCGCACCTTCCCAGAGGCTGCACTACCGAGACAGAGAGTGACCCTCACTCACCCCGCACCTTCCCAGAGGCTGCACTACCGTCCGAGACAGAGAGTGACCCTCACTCACCCCGCACCTTCCCAGAGGCTGCACTACCGAGACAGAGAGTGACCCTCACTCACTCCGCACCTTCCCAGAGGCTGCACTACCGTCCGAGACAGAGAGTGACCCTCACTCACTCCGCACCTTCCCAGAGGCTGCACTACCGTCCGAGACAGAGAGTGACCCTCACTCACCCCGCACCTTCCCAGAGGCTCTACCGAGACAGAGAGTGACCCTCACTCACTCCGCACCTTCCCAGAGGCTGCACTACCGAGACAGAGAGTGACCCTCACTCACTCCGCACCTTCCCAGAGGCTGCACTACCGAGACAGAGAGTGACCCTCACTCACTCCGCACCTTCCCAGAGGCTGCACTACCGTCCGAGACAGAGAGTGACCCTCACTCACTCCGCACCTTCCCAGAGGCTGCACTACCGAGACAGAGAGTGACCCTCACTCACCCCGCACCCTCCCAGAGGCTGCACTACCGTCCGAGACAGAGAGTGACCCTCACTCACCCCGCACCTTCCCAGAGGCTGCACTACCGTCCGAGACAGAGAGTGACCCTCATTCACTCCGCACCTTCCCAGAGGCTGCACTACCGTCCGAGACAGAGAGTGACCCTCACTCAATCCGCACCTTCCCAGAGGCTGCACTACCGTCCAAGACAGAGAGTGACCCTCACTCACTCCGCACCTTCCCAGAGGCTGCACTACCGTCCGAGACAGAGAGTGACCCTCACTCACCCCGCACCTTCCCAGAGGCTGCACTACCGTCCGAGACAGAGAGTGACCCTCACTCACTCCGCACCTTCCCAGAGGCTCTACCGAGACAGAGTGACCCTCACTCACCCCGCACCTTCCCAGAGTCTGCACTACCGTCCGAGACAGAGAGTGACCCTCACTCACTCCGCACCTTCCCAGAGGCTGCACTACCGTCCGAGACAGAGAGTGACCCTCACTCACCCCGCACCTTCCCAGAGGCTGCTCTACCGAGACAGAGAGTGACCCTCACTCACTCCGCACCTTCCCAGAGGCTGCACTACCGTCCGAGACAGAGAGTGACCCTCCCTCACTCCACACCTTCCCAGAGGCTGCACTACCGAGACAGAGAGTGACCCTTACTCACTCCGCACCTTCCCAGAGGCTGCACTACCGTCCGAGACAGAGAGTGACCCTCACTCACCCCGCACCTTCCCAGAGGCTGCACTACCGAGACAGAGAGTGACCCTCACTCACCCCGCACCTTCCCAGAGGCTGCACTACCGTCCGAGACAGAGAGTGACCCTCACTCACTCCGCACCTTCCCAGAGGCTGCACTACCGAGACAGAGAGTGACCCTCACTCACTCCGCACCTTCCCAGAGGCTGCACTACCGTCCGAGACAGAGAGTGACCCTCACTCACCCCGCACCTTCCCAGAGGCTGCACTACCGAGACAGAGAGTGACCCTTACTCACTCCGCACCTTCCCAGAGGCTGCACTACCGTCCGAGACAGAGAGTGACCCTCACTCACCCCGCACCTTCCCAGAGGCTGCACTACCGAGACAGAGAGTGACCCTTACTCACCCCGCACCTTCCCAGAGGCTGCACTACCGAGACAGAGAGTGACCCTCACTCACTCCGCACCTTCCCAGAGGCTGCACTACCGAGACAGAGAGTGACCCTCACTCACCCCGCACCTTCCCAGAGGCTGCACTACCGTCCGAGACAGAGAGTGACCCTCACTCACTCCGCACCTTCCCAGAGGCTGCACTACCGAGACAGAGAGTGACCCTCACTCACTCCGCACCTTCCCAGAGGCTGCACTACCGAGACAGAGAGTGACCCTCACTCACTCCGCACCTTCCCAGAGGCTGCACTACCGTCCGAGACAGAGAGTGACCCTCACTCACCCCGCACCTTCCCAGAGGCTGCACTACCGAGACAGAGAGTGACCCTTACTCACTCCGCACCTTCCCAGAGGCTGCACTACCGTCCGAGACAGAGAGTGACCCTCACTCACTCCGCACCTTCCCAGAGGCTGCACTACCGAGACAGAGAGTGACCCTCACTCACTCCGCACCTTCCCAGAGGCTGCACTATCGAGACAGAGAGTGACCCTCACTCACTCCGCACCTTCCCAGAGGCTGCACTACCGAGACAGAGAGTGACCCTCACTCACTCCGCACCTTCCCAGAGGCTGCACTACCGTCCGAGACAGAGAGTGACCCTCACTCACTCCGCACCTTCCCAGAGGCTGCACTACCGTCCGAGACAGAGAGTGACCCTCACTCACTCCGCACCTTCCCAGAGGCTGCACTACCGAGACAGAGAGTGACCCTCACTCACTCCGCACCTTCACAGAGGCTGCACTACCGTCCGAGACAGAGAGTGACCCTCACTCACTCCGCACCTTCCCAGAGGCTGCACTACCGAGACAGAGAGTGACCCTCACTCACTCCGCACCTTCCCAGAGGCTCTACCGAGACAGAGAGTGACCCTCACTCACCGCGCACCTTCCCAGAGGCTGCACTACCGAGACAGAGAGTGACCCTCACTCACCCCGCACCTTCCCAGAGGCTGCACTACCGAGACAGAGAGTGACCCTCACTCACTCCGCACCTTCCCAGAGGCTGCACTACCGAGACAGAGAGTGACCCTCACTCACTCCGCACCTTCCCAGAGGCTGCACTACCGAGACAGAGAGTGACCCTCACTCACCCCGCACCTTCCCAGAGGCTGCACTACCGAGACAGAGAGTGACCCTCACTCACTCCGCACCTTCCCAGAGGCTGCACTACCGAGACAGGGAGTGACCCTCACTCACCCCGCACCTTCCCAGAGGCTGCACTACCGAGACAGAGAGTGACCCTCACTCACTCCGCACCTTCCCAGAGGCTGCACTACCGAGACAGAGAGTGACCCTCACTCACTCCGCACCTTCCCAGAGGCTGCATTACCGTCCGAGACAGAGAGTGACCCTCACTCACTCCGCACCTTCCCAGAGGCTGCACTACCGAGACAGGGAGTGACCCTCACTCACCCCGCACATTCCCAGAGTCTGCACTACCGTCCGAGACAGAGAGTGACCCTCACTCACTCCGCACCTTCCCAGAGGCTGCACTACCGTCCGAGACAGAGAGTGACCCTCACTCACTCCGCACCTTCCCAGAGGCTGCACTACCGAGACAGAGAGTGACCCTCACTCACCCCGCACCTTCCCAGAGGCTGCACTACCGTCCGAGACAGAGAGTGACCCTCACTCACTCCGCACCTTCCCAGAGGCTGCACTACCGAGACAGAGAGTGACCCTCACTCACTCCGCACCTTCCCAGAGGCTGCACTACCGAGACAGAGAGTGACCCTCACTCACTCCGCACCTTCCCAGAGGCTGCACTACCGTCCGAGACAGAGAGTGACCCTCACTCACCCCGCACCTTCCCAGAGGCTGCACTACCGAGACAGAGAGTGACCCTTACTCACTCCGCACCTTCCCAGAGGCTGCACTACCGTCCGAGACAGAGAGTGACCCTCACTCACTCCGCACCTTCCCAGAGGCTGCACTACCGAGACAGAGAGTGACCCTCACTCACTCCGCACCTTCCCAGAGGCTGCACTATCGAGACAGAGAGTGACCCTCACTCACTCCGCACCTTCCCAGAGGCTGCACTACCGAGACAGAGAGTGACCCTCACTCACTCCGCACCTTCCCAGAGGCTGCACTACCGTCCGAGACAGAGAGTGACCCTCACTCACTCCGCACCTTCCCAGAGGCTGCACTACCGTCCGAGACAGAGAGTGACCCTCACTCACTCCGCACCTTCCCAGAGGCTGCACTACCGAGACAGAGAGTGACCCTCACTCACTCCGCACCTTCACAGAGGCTGCACTACCGTCCGAGACAGAGAGTGACCCTCACTCACTCCGCACCTTCCCAGAGGCTGCACTACCGAGACAGAGAGTGACCCTCACTCACTCCGCACCTTCCCAGAGGCTCTACCGAGACAGAGAGTGACCCTCACTCACCGCGCACCTTCCCAGAGGCTGCACTACCGAGACAGAGAGTGACCCTCACTCACCCCGCACCTTCCCAGAGGCTGCACTACCGAGACAGAGAGTGACCCTCACTCACTCCGCACCTTCCCAGAGGCTGCACTACCGAGACAGAGAGTGACCCTCACTCACTCCGCACCTTCCCAGAGGCTGCACTACCGAGACAGAGAGTGACCCTCACTCACCCCGCACCTTCCCAGAGGCTGCACTACCGAGACAGAGAGTGACCCTCACTCACTCCGCACCTTCCCAGAGGCTGCACTACCGAGACAGGGAGTGACCCTCACTCACCCCGCACCTTCCCAGAGGCTGCACTACCGAGACAGAGAGTGACCCTCACTCACTCCGCACCTTCCCAGAGGCTGCACTACCGAGACAGAGAGTGACCCTCACTCACTCCGCACCTTCCCAGAGGCTGCACTACCGTCCGAGACAGAGAGTGACCCTCACTCACTCCGCACCTTCCCAGAGGCTGCACTACCGAGACAGGGAGTGACCCTCACTCACCCCGCACATTCCCAGAGTCTGCACTACCGTCCGAGACAGAGAGTGACCCTCACTCACTCCGCACCTTCCCAGAGGCTGCACTACCGTCCGAGACAGAGAGTGACCCTCACTCACTCCGCACCTCCCCAGAGGCTGCACTACCGAGACAGAGAGTGACCCTCACTCACTCCGCACCTTCCCAGAGGCTGCACTACCGAGAGAGAGAGTGACCCTCACTCACTCCGCACCTTCCCAGAGGCTGCACTACCGTCCGAGGTAGAGAGTGACCCTCACTCACTCCGCACCTTCCCAGAGGCTGCACTACCGTCCGAGACAGAGAGTGACCCTCACTCACTCCGCACCTTCCCAGAGGCTGCACTACCGTCCGAGGTAGAGAGTGACCCTCACTCACTCCGCACCTTCCCAGAGGCTGCACTACCGTCCGAGACAGAGAGTGACCCTCACTCACTCCGCACCTTCCCAGAGGCTGCACTACCGTCCGAGACAGAGAGTGACCCTCACTCACTCCGCACCTTCCCAGAGGCTGCACTACCGAGACAGAGAGTGACCCTCACTCACCCCGCACCTTCCCAGAGGCTGCACTACCATCCGAGACAGAGAGTGACCCTCACTCACTCCGCACCCTCCCAGAGTCTGCACTACCGAGACAGAGAGTGACCCTCACTCACTCCGCACCTTCCCGGAGGCTGCACTACCGTCCGAGACAGAGAGTGACCCTCACTCACTCCGCACCTTCCCAGAGGCTGCACTACCGAGACAGAGAGTGACCCTCACTCACCCCGCACCTTCCCAGAGGCTGCACTACCGAGACAGAGAGTGACCCTCACTCACTCCGCACCTTCCCAGAGGCTGCACTACCGAGTGTTATGGGCCAGGGTTTAGAGAACTCCAAAGTGTATCACGGAGATCACCTGACCCACAACTTTTACTAGATTGTGGAATGGGGAGCACACGGCCCACTCTACAGGTGTGGTACAGAGGAAATCTTTTTTTTAAATAAATGTTTTTATTCTCCATTTTCCTTCAAGATTTACACCCCACCCACAGACAGTAAACGGTAACAAATACAAAATCAATCCCCTTAACAACAACAACGATCCCATCCTCCCGCCACCCCAAACAACAGCCCACCTGTCAATATATGCATCCAATAAAACAAACCCTCCCACGGTGGCAACAAAAAACAAAGGAGATAAAGAAAAAGGAGTCCGGGACCGCCCATGGTCAATATTAACTTAGAGTCCACTCCCCCCCCCACCCACACTCAACGCCGTCCAACCTCTGACAGAGTACCGTACATGATACCCAAGAGTTGTAAACCCCCCCCCCCCTCTCCAACTCCTCCCATCCACTGCTTCCTGTAAAACTCCTCCCCCCAACCTCGGTTCCTTCCCCCCAACTTTCCACCCCGGCTAGACCACTCGGACCCTGTTCTGCCAGGCTCCGATGGCCGCAGCCCCTCCCCCCACCTCACTCCCGTTCACTGGCCCGCTTAAACCAGCCAGCGTGGAGGCCCCCGCCCGGGTCCCTTTCCCACTTGTCCGGCCCCAGGAAAGCCCAGAAATCCCCTTTTAGCACACAAACCCCACATATCCACCTACACCCCAAAGAGCCCTCATTTCAAGTGAAAGTCCCGTCCCTTCCCTTGTCCAAATATATACCACATTGGCTCCTTTAGCCCCTACACCCGCCCGCAGTGAAACAAAAAATAAGAAAATACAGTCATGAGGTTACATCGGCACATGGCCATTTCTCAATTTCTCAGTTCTGCCCCAGTCCTTCTGCCTTCGCAAACTCCTCCGCTGCTTCCGCCGTTCCAAAATAAAAGTCCCTGAGCTTGTAAGTCACCCTCAGCTTCGCTGGATATACAATGCCGCACCGCACCTTGCTAATGTACAGTGCCCTCTTCACCCGGTTGAAGGCAGCCCGCCTTCTCGCCAGCTCCACCGTAAAGTCCTGGTATACACTTATACCAGCTCCAGCCCACTGCACCACCCGCTTCTGCTTGGCCCAGCTCAGGACCTTCTCCTTCACCCTGTACCTACGGAAGCACAGAGTCACTGCCCTTGGCGGCTCACTCGCCTTTGGTACAGGCCTCCACGACCGATGAGCCCGATCCAGTTCATATCGGGAGGGGTCCTCCCCCTCCCCCAGTAGTTTCACCAGCATCGCGGCAAAATACTCAGTCGGCCTCGGTCCCTCAGCTCCTTTGGGTAGCCCCACAATCCTCAAATTCTGTCGCCTGGATCGGTTTTCCAGGTCTTCCATTTTTCCTCGCAGATCCTTGTTAGTGTCCATCACCTTCCGCATCTCCTTCCCCATCGAGGTAAGTTGATCACCGTGCTGCAATACCGTCTCCTCCTCTTCCTTCAGCGCCTCCCCTTGCTCTCGCACCTCCGCCACTGCGCTCGCCACCTCCGTCCTCACCGGGGAAACCGCCTCCTCCACCAGCGCACTCAAAACCTCCCTCATCTCCTTCCTCACCGTCTCCATGTATTTTGTCAACGGCCTTTTGAATTCCGCAGCCATCACCTCAGTTATTTCTTCAGCCGTAAGCAATGCGGCCTCCCCTGGTGCTCCAGCCTCCATTTTCCTTGGTGACCCCGTGGTGACCTTCAGCTGTTTTTTTTACGGCCGTTTTTTTGCTCACCCTCGACATTTTTCTTTACCGTGCCTTCACTGCCTCCGTAGACCCTGGGGCCGGGCTTAAAGCCCCGAAAATGCTGTTCCCGAACGGGAGCCCTCCTTTGTGCGGCTGCCTCCCGCCCGCCGTCACCAGAGGCCCCCGGTACAGCAGAAATCTCAATGTATTTTTTTTAAAAAGCTAAACAATGTTTATTCTATGAACTCAGTTAACCTTTTTAAAACATAGTGAGCACCTTAGCAACCATCAATTCAAATACAACCCCCAAAGAATACAACACTAAGTAATCCTTTAAGCTTTCCTTTTAACATCCATAAGACAAAAACTCTTTTTACAGAAGCACAACAGAGCAGTTATCACTCTGAATTCACAAAATGACCGAGAGATAGTCTTTAGATTGCAGAGAGATCAACATTACACCTTCTTTGGCTGGCTTCAGCTCCAACACCAAAACAAAAATAAAAAACACAGACACACCCGAACCTTTCCTCAAAGCGAAACTAAAAAGCAGAGCCTGAGCTCAGCTCCACCCACACTCTGACATCACTGCAGACAAACATTTCTGAAAAGTGATATTCCCATGACACGAGACAGAGTGACCCTCCCTAACTCCGCACCTTCCCAGAGGCTGCACTACCGAGACAGAGTGACCGTCACTCACTCCGCACCTTCCCAGAGGCTGCACTACCGAGTGTTATGGGCCAGGGTTTAGAGAACTCCAAAGTGTATCATGGAGTTCACCTGACCCACAACTTTTACTAGATTGTGGTATGGGGAGCACACGGCCCACTCTACAGGTGTGGTACAGCAGAAATCTTTTTTTTTTCTAAATGTTTTTATTCTCCATTTTCCTTCAAGATTTACACCCCACCCACAGACAGTAAACGGTAACAAATACAAAATCAATCCCCTTAACAACAACAACGATCCCATCCTCCCGCCACCCCAAACAACAGCCCACCTGTCAATATATGCATCCAATAAAACAAACCCTCCCACGGTGGCAACAAAAAACAAAGGAGATAAAGAAAAAGGAGTCCGGGACCGCCCATGGTCAATATTAACTTAAGAGTCCACTCCCCCCCCCACCCACACTCAACGCCGTCCAACCTCTGACAGAGTACCGTACATGATACCCAAGAGTTGTAAACCCCCCCCCCCTCTCCAACTCCTCCCGTCCACTGCCTCCTGTAAAACTCCTTCCCCCAACCTCGGTTCCTTCCCCCCCAACTTTCCACCCCGGCTAGACCACTCGGACCCTGTTCTGACAGGCTCCGATGGCCGCAGCCCCTCCCCCCACCTCACTCCCGTTCACTGGCCCGCTTAAACCAGCCAGCGTGGAGGCCCCCGCCCGGGTCCCTTTCCCACTTGTCCGGCCCCAGGAAAGCCCAGAAATCCCCTTTTAGCACACAAACCCCACATATCCACCTACACCCCAAAGAGCCCTCATTTCAAGTGAAAGTCCCGTCCCTTCCCTTGTCCAAATATATACCACATTGGCTCCTTTAGCCCCTACACCCGCCCGCAGTGAAACAAAAAATAAGAAAATACAGTCATGAGGTTACATCGGCACATGGCCATTCCTCAATTTGTCAGTTCTGCCACAGTCCTTCTGCCTTCGCAAACTCCTCCGCTGCTTCCGCCGTTCCAAAATAAAAGTCCCTGAGCTTGTAAGTCACCCTCAGCTTCGCTGGATATACAATGCCGCACCGCACCTTGCTAATGTACAGTGCCCTCTTCACCCGGTTGAAGGCAGCCCGCCTCCTTGCCAGCTCCACCGTAAAGTCCTGGTATACACGTATACCAGCTCCAGCCCACTGCACCACCCGCTTCTGCTTGGCCCAGCTCAGGACCTTCTCCTTCACCCTGTACCTACGGAATCACAGAGTCACTGCCCTTGGCGGCTCACTCGCCTTTGGTACAGGCCTCCACGACCGATGAGCCCGATCCAGTTCATATCGGGAGGGGTCCTCCCCCTCCCCCAGTAGTTTCACCAGCATCGCGGCAAAATACTCAGTCGGCCTCGGTCCCTCAGCTCCTTCGGGCAGCCCCACAATCCTCAAATTCTGTCGCCTGGATCGGTTTTCCAGGTCTTCCATTTTTCCTCGCAGATCCTTGTTAGTGTCCATCACCTTCCGCATCTCCTTCCCCATCGAGGCAAGTTGATCACCGTGCTGCAATACCGTCTCCGCCACTTCCTTCAGCACCTCCCCTTGCTCTCGCACCTCCGCCACTGCGCTCGCCACCTCCGTCCTCACCGGGGAAACCGCCTCCTCCACCAGCGCACTCAAAACCTCCCTCATCTCCTTCCTCACCGTCTCCATGTATTTTGTCAACGGCCTCTCGAATTCCGCAGCCATCACCTCAGTTATTTCTTCAGCGGTAAGCAATGCGGCCTCCCCTGGTGCTCCAGCCTCCATTTTCCTTGGTGACCCCGTGGTGACCTTCAGCTGTTTTTTTTACGGCCGTTTTTTTGCTCACCCTCGACATTTTTCTTTACCGTGCCTTCACTGCCTCCGTAGACCCTGGGGCCGGGCTTAAAGCCCCGAAAATGCTGTTCCCGAACGGGAGCCCTCCTTTGTGCGGCTGCCTCCCGCCCGCCGTCACCAGAGGCCCCCGGTACAGCAGAAATCTCAATGTATTTTTTTTAAAAAGCTAAACAATGTTTATTCTATGAACTCAAGTTAACCTTTTTAAAACATAGTGAGCACCTTAGCGACCATTAATTCAAATACAACCCCCAAAGAATACAACACTAAGTAATCCTTTAAGCTTTCCTTTTAACATCCATAAGACAAAAACTCTTTTTACAGAAGCACAACAGAGCAGGTATCACTCTGAATTCACAAAATGACCGAGAGATAGTCTTTAGATTGCAGAGAGATCAACATTACACCTTCTTTGGCTGGCTTCAGCTCCAACACCAAAATAAAAATAAAAAACACAGACACACCCGAACCTTTCCTCAAAGCGAAACTAAAAAGCAGAGCCAGAGCTCAGCTCCACCCACACTCTGACATCACTGCAGACAAACATTTCTGAAAAGTGATATTCCCATGACACGAGACAGAGTGCCCCTCCCTAACTCCGCACCTTCCCAGAGGCTGCACTACCGAGACAGAGAGTGACCCTCACTCACTCCGCACCTTCCCAGAGGCTGCACTACCGTCCGAGACAGAGAGTGACCCTCACTCACTCCGCACCTTCCCAGAGGCTGCACTACCGTCCGAGATAGAGAGTGACCTTCACTCACTCCGCACCTTCCCAGAGGCTGCACTACCGTCCGAGACAGAGAGTGACCCTCACTCACTCCGCACCTTCCCAGAGGCTGCACTACCGTCCGAGACAGAGAGTGACCCTCACTCACTCCGCACCTTCCCAGAGGCTGCACTACCGTCCGAGACAGAGAGTGACCCTCACTCACCCCGCACCTTCCCAGAGGCTGCACTACCGAGACAGAGAGTGACCTTCACTCACCCCGCACCTTCCCAGAGGCTCTACCAAGGCAGAGAGTGACCCTCACTCACCCCGCACCTTCCCAGAGGCTGCACTACCGAGACAGAGAGTGACCCTCACTCACTCCGCACCTTCCCAGAGGCTGCACTACCGAGACAGAGAGTGACCCTCACTCACTCCGCACCTTCCCAGAGGCTGCACTACCGTCCGAGACAGAGAGTGACCCTCACTCACTCCGCACCTTCCCAGAGGCTGCACTACCGAGACAGAGAGTGACCCTCACTCACGCCGCACCTTCCCAGAGGCTGCACTACCGAGACAGAGAGTGACCCTCACTCACCCCGCACCTTCCCAGAGGCTCTACCGAGACAGAGAGTGACCCTCACTCACTCCGCACCTTCCCAGAGGCTGCACTACCGAGACAGAGAGTGACCCTCACTCACTCCGCACCTTCCCAGAGGCTGCACTACCGTCCGAGACAGAGAGTGACCCTAACTCACTCCGCACCTTCCCAGAGGCTGCACTACCGAGACAGAGAGTGACCCTCACTCACCCCGCACCTTCCCAGAGGCTGCACTACCGAGACAGAGAGTGACCCTCACTCACTCCGCACCTTCCCAGAGGCTGCACTACCGAGACAGAGAGTGACCCTCACTCACCCCGCACCTTCCCAGAGGCTGCACTACCATCCGAGACAGAGAGTGACCCTCACTCACCCCGCACCCTCCCAGAGGCTGCACTACCGTCCGAGACAGAGAGTGACCCTCACTCACCCCGCACCTTCCCAGAGGCTGCACTACCGAGACAGAGAGTGACCCTCACTCACCCCGCACCTTCCCAGAGGCTGCACTACCGTCCGAGACAGAGAGTGACCCTCACTCACTCCGCACCTTCCCAGAGGCTGCACTACCGAGACAGAGAGTGACCCTCACTCACCCCGCACCCTCCCAGAGGCTGCACTACCGTCCGAGACAGAGAGTGACCCTCACTCACCCCGCACCTTCCCAGAGGCTGCACTACCGAGACAGAGAGTGACCCTCACTCACCCCGCACCTTCCCAGAGGCTGCACTACCGAGACAGAGAGTGACCCTCACTCAATCCGCACCTTCCCAGCGGCTCTACCGAGACAGAGTGACCCTCACTCACTCCGCACCTTCCCAGAGGCTGCACTACCGTCCGAGATAGAGAGTGACCCTCCCTCACTCCGCACCTTCCCAGAGGATGCACTACCGAGACAGAGAGTGACCCTCACTCACTCCGCACCTTCCCAGAGGCTGCACTACCGAGACAGAGAGTGACCCTCACTCACTCCGCACCTTCCCAGAGGCTGCACTACCGTCCGAGACAGAGAGTGACTCTCACTCACTCCGCACCTTCCCAGAGGCTGCACTACCGTCCGAGACAGAGAGTGACCCTCACTCACCCCGCACCTTCCCAGAGGCTGCACTACCGAGACAGAGTGACCCTCACTCACCCCGCACCTTCCCAGAGGCTGCACTACCGTCCGAGACAGAGAGTGACCCTCACTCACCCCGCACCTTCCCAGAGGCTGCACTACCGAGACAGAGAGTGACCCTCACTCACCCCGCACCTTCCCAGAGGCTGCGCTACCGTCCGAGACAGAGAGTGACCCTCACTCACTCCGCACCTTCCCAGAGGCTGCACTACCGAGACAGAGAGTGACCCTCACTCACCCCGCACCTTCCCAGAGGCTGCACTACCGTCCGAGACAGAGAGTGACCCTCACTCACTCCGCACCTTCCCAGAGGCTGCACTACCGTCCGAGACAGAGAGTGACCCTCACTCACTCCGCACCTTCCCAGAGGCTGCACTACCGAGACAGAGAGTGACCCTCACTCACTCCACACCTTCCCAGAGGCTGCACTACCGTCCGAGACAGAGAGTGACCCTCACTCACTCCGCACCTTCCCAGAGGCTGCACTACCGTCCGAGACAGAGAGTGACCCTCACTCACCCCGCACCTTCCCAGAGGCTGCACTACCGAGACAGAGAGTGACCCTCACTCACTCCGCACCTTCCCAGAGGCTGCACTACCGAGACAGAGAGTGACCCTCACTCACTCCGCACCCTCCCAGAGGCTGCACTACCGAGACAGAGAGTGACCCTCACTCACTCCGCACCTTCCCAGAGGCTGCACTACCGAGACAGAGAGTGACCCTCACTCACTCCGCACCTTCCCAGAGGCTGCACTACCGTCCGAGACAGAGAGTGACCCTCACTCACTCCGCACCTTCCCAGAGGCTGCACTACCGTCCGAGACAGAGAGTGACCCTCACTCACCCCGCACCTTCCCAGAGGCTGCACTACCGAGACAGAGAGTGACCCTCACTCACTCCGCACCTTCCCAGAGGCTGCACTACCGAGACAGAGAGTGACCCTCACTCACTCCGCACCTTCCCAGAGGCTGCACTACCGAGACAGAGAGTGACCCTCACTCACTCCGCACCTTCCCAGAGGCTGCACTACCGAGACAGAGAGTGACCCTCACTCACTCCGCACCTTCCCAGAGGCTGCACTACCGTCCGAGACAGAGAGTGACCCTCACTCACTCCGCACCTTCCCAGAGGCTGCACTACCGAGACAGAGAGTGACCCTCACTCACTCCGCACCTTCCCAGAGGCTGCACTACCGAGACAGAGAGTGACCCTCACTCACTCCGCACCTTCCCAGAGGCTGCACTACCGTCCGAGACAGAGAGTGACCCTCACTCACCCCGCACCTTCCCAGAGGCTGCACTACCGAGACAGAGAGTGACCCTCACTCACTCCGCACCTTCCCAGAGGCTGCACTACCGAGACAGAGAGTGACCCTCACTCACTTCGCACCCTCCCAGAGGCTGCACTACCGAGACAGAGAGTGACCCTCACTCACTCCGCACCTTCCCAGAGGCTGCACTACCGAGACAGAGAGTGACCCTCACTCACTCCGCACCTTCCCAGAGGCTGCACTACCGAGACAGAGAGTGACCCTCACTCACCCCGCACCTTCCCAGAGGCTGCACTACCGAGACAGAGAGTGACCCTCACTCACTCCGCACCTTCTCAGAGGCTGCACTACCGAGACAGAGAGTGACCCTCACTCACTCCGCACCTTCCCAGAGGCTGCACTACCGTCCGAGACAGAGAGTGACCCTCACTCACTCCGCACCTTCCCAGAGGCTGCACTACCGTCCGAGACAGAGAGTGACCCTCACTCACTCCGCACCTTCCCAGAGGCTGCACTACCGTCCGAGACAGAGAGTGACCCTCACTCACTCCGCACCTTCCCAGAGGCTGCACTACCGAGACAGAGAGTGACCCTCACTCACTCCGCACCTTCCCAGAGGCTGCACTACCGAGACAGAGAGTGACCCTCACTCACTCCGCACCTTCCCAGAGGCTGCACTACCGAGACAGAGAGTGACCCTCACTCACTCCGCACCTTCCCAGAGGCTGCACTACCGTCCGAGACAGAGAGTGACCCTCACTCACTCCGCACCCTCCCAGAGGCTGCACTACCGAGACAGAGAGTGACCCTCACTCACTCCGCACCTTCCCAGAGGCTGCACTACCGTCCGAGATAGAGAGTGACCCTCACTCACTCCGCACCTTCCCAGAGGCTGCACTACCGAGACAGAGAGTGACCCTCACTCACTCCGCACCTTCCCAGAGGCTGCACTACCGAGACAGAGAGTGACCCTCACTCACCCCGCACCTTCCCAGAGTCTGCACTACCGTCCGAGACAGAGAGTGACCCTCACTCACTCCGCACCTTCCCAGAGGCTGCACTACCGAGACAGAGAGTGACCCTCACTCACTCCGCACCTTCCCAGAGGCTGCACTACCGAGACAGAGAGTGACCCTCACTCACCCCGCACCTTCCCAGAGGCTGCACTACCGTCCGAGACAGAGAGTGACCCTCACTCACTCCGCACCTTCCCAGAGGCTGCACTACCGAGACAGAGAGTGACCCTCACTCACTCCGCACCTTCCCAGAGGCTGCACTACCAAGACAGAGAGTGACCCTCACTCACTCCGCACCTTCCCAGAGGCTGCACTACCGAGACAGAGAGTGACCCTCCCGCACCTTGCTGATAGGAACAGTAGACTGGTTGCTTACCTTTTGAAGACTAGAGGAGTTCAGCTGCGTTTTGTCAATTATTTTAACAGCAACCTGCAGGAGAGAGAAAAAGGAAAAGGCATCAGTAAGTCTGATTGGGATCTGTCTCCATCTGTCCCGGAGCTCCGTTCGACAGCTCCGCTCACTCTCTCTTCCTCCCTGTACTCCAATCGGGGCCTCCCATTCTCTCTCGCCCTGTACTCTGTACCCAGACACTCTCATAGTCTCTCAAGAATAGGCCATTCAGCCCCTCATGGCTGACCTGTGACCTAACTGCATATCCCTGTCTTTGGCCCCAATCCCTTAATAACTTTGCTGAACAAAAATCTCTGTCTCAGATTGAAAATAAACTGTTCCAGCTTGAACTGCTTGTGAGAGATTTCAAAACCTCTCCCACCCTTCGAGCGAAGAGATTCCTCCTAACATCTCTTCTGAACGGTCTGGCCCTAATTTTCCATCTGTACTGCCTCGTTTCAGAATCTCCAACCAGTGGAAATAGTTTATCCTTATCGCCAGTCTTTCCCGGTTAATATCTTCAATCAGATCACCCCCTAAACCTTCTAAATTCGAGCTAAAACAGGTCCAATTTGTGTAATCTCTCCTCATAACACAACCCCTGTAATTCAGGTAGAATTTTTGTAAACCCAGGTTGCACTCCCTCCGAGGCCAAAATATCCTTCCAAAGGTGTGGTGCCCAGAACTGCTCACAGTGGCTCGGAGTGGGGTCCACCCGGGGATTTGTAAAGCTGCAGCTCGTTCCCAATTCCCCTCCAGCATGGAACCCACAATCAATTCCTCAGCTAGTTCAGTGATTCCTCACAGCACAAGGAGTTATCACGTCATCAACTGGGGGGGGGTAAGGAGGGGAGTTATCATGTCACAGTGCACAGCTGGGGGGTAAGGAGTGGAGTTATCACGTCACAGTGCACAGCTGGGGGGTAAGGAGGGGAGTTATCACGTCACAGTGCACAGCTGGGGGGTAAGGAGGGGAGTTATCACGTCACAGTGCACAGCTGGGGGGGTAAGGAGGGGACTTACCACGTCACAGTGCACAGCTGGGGTAAGGAGGGGAGTTATCACGTCACAGTGCACAGCTGGGGGGTAAGGAGGGGAGTTATCACGTCACAGTGCACAGCTGGGGGGGTAAGGAGGTGAGTTACCACGTCATAGTGCACAGCTGGGGGGGTAAGGAGGGAGTTATCACGTCACAGTGCACAGCTGGGGGGGGTAAGGAGGGAGTTACCACGTCACAGTGCACAGCTGGGGGGGTAAGGAGGGGAGTTATCACGTCACAGTGCACAGCTGGGGTAAGGAGGGGAGTTATCACGTCACAGTGCACAGCTGGGGTAAGGAGGGGAGTTATCACGTCACAGTGCACAGCTGGGGGGGGATAAGGAGGGGAGTTATCACGTCACAGTGCACAGCTGGGGGGTAAGGAGGGAGTTATCACGTCACAGTGCACAGCTGGGGTAAGGAGGTGAGTTATCACGTCACAGTGCACAGCTGGGTGGGGGGGTAAGGAGGGGGGTTACCACGTCACAGTGCACAGCTGGGGGGGGTAAGGAGGGAGTTATCACGTCACAGTGCACAGCTGGGGGGGTAAGGAGGGAGTTATCACGTCACAGTGCACAGCTGGGGGGGTAAGGAGGGGAGTTATCACGTCACAGTGCACAGCTGGGGTAAGGAGGGGAGTTATCACGTCACAGTGCACAGCTGGGGGGGTAAGGAGGGGACGTATCACGTCACAGTGCACAGCTGGGGTAAGGAGGGGAGTTATCACGTCACAGTGCACAGCTTGGGGGGTAAGGAGGTGAGTTACCACGTCACAGTGCACAGCTGGGGGGGTAAGGAGGGAGTTATCACGTCACAGTGCACAGCTGGGGGGGTAAGGAGGGGAGTTATCACGTCACAGTGCACAGCTGGGGGGGTAAGGAGGGAGTTATCACGTCACAGTGCACAGCTGGGGTAAGGAGGGGAGTTATCACGTCACAATGCACAGCTGGGGGGGGATAAGGAGGGGAGTTATCACGTCACAGTGCACAGCTGGGGGGTAAGGAGGGAGTTATCACGTCACAGTGCACAGCTGGGGTAAGGAGGGGAGTTATCACGTCACAGTGCACAGCTGGGTGGGGGGGTAAGGAGAGGGGTTACCACGTCACAGTGCATAGCTGGGGTAAGGAGGGGAGTTATCACGTCACAGTGCACAGCTGGGGGGGGGGGGGGGTAAGGAGGGGGGTTACCACGTCACAGTGCACAGCTGGGGGGGTAAGGAGGGGAGTTACCACGTCACAGTGCACAGCTGGGGGGGTAAAGAGGGGAGTTATCACGTCACAGTGCACAGCTGGGGGGGTAAGGAGGGAGTTATCACGTCACAGTGCACAGCTGGGGTAAGGAGGGGAGTTACCACGTCACAGTGCACAGCTGGGGGGTAAGGAGGGGAGTTATCACGTCACAGTGCACAGCTGGGGGGTAAGGAGGGGAGTTATCACGTCACAGTGCACAGCTGGGGGGGTAAGGAGGGGAGTTATCACGTCACAGTGCACAGCTGGGGTGTAAGGAGGGGAGTTATCACGTCACAGTGCACAGCTGGGGGGGTAAGGAGGGGAGTTACCACGTCACAGTGCACAGCTGGGGTGTAAGGAGGGGAGTTATCACGTCACAGTGCACAGCTGGTGGGGGTAAGGAGGAGAGTTATCACGTCACAGTGCACAGCTGGGGTGTAAGGAGGGGAGTTATCACGTCACAGTGCACAGCTGGGGGGTAAGGAGGGGAGTTATCACATCACAGTGCACAGCTGGGGGGGGGGGGGTAAGGAGGGGAGTTATCACGTCACAGTGCACAGCTGGGGGGTAAGGAGGGAGTTATCACGTCACAGTGCACAGCTGGGGGGGTACGGAGGGGAGTTATCACATCACAGTGCACAGCTGGGGGGGTAAGGAGGGGAGTTATCACGTCACAGTGCACAGCTGGGGGGGTAAGGAGGGAGTTATCACATCACAGTGCACAGCTGGGGGGGGGGTAAGGAGGGGAGTTATCACATCACAGTGCACAGCTGGGCGGGTAAGGAGGGGAGTTATCACATCACAGTGCACAGCTGGGGGGTAAGGAGGGAGTTATCACGTCACAGTGCACAGCTGGGGGGGTAAGGAGGGGAGTTATCACGTCACAGTGCACAGCTGGTGGGGTAAGGAGGGGGGTTACCACGTCACAGTGCACAGCTGGGGGGTAAGGAGGGGAGTTATCACGTCACAGTGCACAGCTGGGGGGGTAAGGAGGGGAGTTATCACGTCACAGTGTACAGCTGGGGGGGGTAAGGAGGGGAGTTATCACGTCACAGTGCACAGCTGGGGGGGTAAGGAGGGAGTTATCACGTCACAGTGTACAACTGGGGGGGGTAAGGAGGGGAGTTATCACGTCACAGTGCACAGCTGGGGGTGTAAGGAGGGGAGTTATCACGTCACAATGCACAGCTGGGGTAAGGAGGGGAGTTATCACGTCAGTGCACAGCTGGGGGGGTAGGAGGGGAGTTATCACATCACAGTGCACAGCTGGGGGGTAAGGAGGGGAGTTATCACGTCACAGTGCACAGCTGGGGTGGAAGGAGGGGAGTTATCACGTCACAGTGCACAGCTGGGGGGGTAAGGAGGGGAGTTACCACGTCACAGTGCACAGCTGGGGGGGTAAGGAGGGAGTTATCACGTCACAGTGCACAGCTGGGGGGGTACGGAGGGGAGTTATCACATCACAGTGCACAGCTGGGGGGGGTAAGGAGGGGAGTTATCACGTCACAGTGCACAGCTGGGGGGGTAAGGAGGGGAGTTATCACATCACAGTGCACAGCTGGGGGGGTAAGGAGGGGAGTTATCACGTCACAGTGCACAGCTGGGGGGGGGTAAGTAGGGAGTTATCACGTCACAGTGCACAGCTGGGGGGGGTAAAGAGGGGGGTTACCACGTCACAGTGCACAGCTGGGGGGTAAGGAGGGGAGTTATCACGTCACAGTGCACAGCTGGGGGGGTAAGGAGGGGAGTTATCACGTCACAGTGTACAGCTGGGGGGGGTAAGGAGGGGAGTTATCACGTCACAGTGCACAGCTGGGGGGGTAAGGAGGGAGTTATCACGTCACAGTGTACAACTGGGGGGGGGTAAGGAGGGGAGTTATCACGTCACAGTGCACAGCTGGGGTAAGGAGGGGAGTTATCACGTCACAGTGCACAGCTGGGGGGGTAAGGAGGGAGTTATCACGTCACAGTGTACAGCTGGGGGGGGGTAAGGAGGGGAGTTATCACGTCACAGTGCACAGCTGGGGGGGTAAGGAGGGGAGTTATCACGTCACAATGCACAGCTGGGGTAAGGAGGGGAGTTATCACGTCAGTGCACAGCTGGGGGGGTAAGGAGGGGAGTTATCACATCACAGTGCACAACTGGGGTAAGGAGGGGAGTTATCACGTCACAGTGAACAGCTGGGGTAAGGAGGGGAGTTATCACGTCACAGTGCACAGCTGGGGGGGTAAGGAGGGGAGTTATCACGTCACAGTGCACACCTGGGGTAAGGAGGGGAGTTATCACGTCACAGTGCACAGCTGGGGGGTAAGGAGGGGAGTTATCACGTCACAGTGCACAGCTGGGGTGTAAGGAGGGGAGTTATCACGTCACAGTGCACAGCTGGGGGGGTAAGGAGGAGAGTTATCACGTCACAGTGCACAGCTGGGGGGGTAAGGAGGGGAGTTACCACGTCACAGTGCACAGCTGGGGTAAGGAGGGAGTTATCACGTCACAGTGCACAGCTGGGGGGTAAGGAGGGGAGTTATCACATCACAGTGCACAGCTGGGGGGGGGGGGGGTAAGGAGGGGAGTTATCACGTCACAGTGCACAGCTGGGGGGGTAAGGAGGGAGTTATCACGTCACAGTGCACACCTGGGGTAAGGAGGGGAGTTATCACGTCACAGTGAACAGCTGGGGTAAGGAGGGGAGTTATCACGTCACAGTGCACAGCTGGGGGGGTAAGGAGGGGAGTTATCACGTCACAGTGCACACCTGGGGTAAGGAGGGGAGTTATCACGTCACAGTGCACAGCTGGGGGGTAAGGAGGGGAGTTATCACGTCACAGTGCACAGCTGGGGTGTAAGGAGGGGAGTTATCACGTCACAGTGCACAGCTGGGGGGGTAAGGAGGAGAGTTATCACGTCACAGTGCACAGCTGGGGGGGTAAGGAGGGGAGTTACCACGTCACAGTGCACAGCTGGGGGGTAAGGAGGGGAGTTATCACATCACAGTGCACAGCTGGGGTAAGGAGGGGAGTTATCACGTCACAGTGCACAGCTGGGGTAAGGAGGGAGTTATCACGTCACAGTGCACAGCTGGGGGGTAAGGAGGGGAGTTATCACATCACAGTGCACAGCTGGGGGGGGGGGGGGGGTAAGGAGGGGAGTTATCACGTCACAGTGCACAGCTGGGGGGGTAAGGAGGGAGTTATCACGTCACAGTGCACAGCTGGGGGGGTACGGAGGGGAGTTATCACATCACAGTGCACAGCTGGGGGGGTAAGGAGGGGAGTTATCACGTCACAGTGCACAGCTGGGGGGGTAAGGAGGGGAGTTATCACGTCACAGTGCACAGCTGGGGGGGGTAAGGAGGGGAGTTATCACGTCACAGTGCACAGCTGGGGGGGTAAGGAGGGAGTTATCACGTCACAGTGTACAACTGGGGGGGGGTAAGGAGGGGAGTTATCACGTCACAGTGCACAGCTGGGGTAAGGAGGGGAGTTATCACGTCACAGTGCACAGCTGGGGGGGTAAGGAGGGAGTTATCACGTCACAGTGTACAGCTGGGGGGGTAAGGAGGGGAGTTATCACGTCACAGTGCACAGCTGGGGGGGTAAGGAGGGAGTTATCACGTCACAGTGTACAACTGGGGGGGGGTAAGGAGGGGAGTTATCACGTCACAGTGCACAGCTGGGGTAAGGAGGGAGTTATCACGTCACAGTGTACAACTGGGGGGGGTAAGGAGGGGAGTTATCACGTCACAGTGCACAGCTGGGGGGTAAGGAGGGGAGTTATCACGTCACAATGCACAGCTGGGGTAAGGAGGGGAGTTATCACGTCAGTGCACAGCTGGGGGGGTAAGGAGGGGAGTTATCACATCACAGTGCACAGCTGGGGTAAGGAGGGGAGTTATCACGTCACAGTGCACAGCTGGGGGGGTAAGGAGGGGAGTTATCACATCACAGTGCACAGCTGGGGGGTAAGGAGGGGAGTTATCACGTCACAGTGCACAGCTGGGGTGTAAGGAGGGGAGTTATCACGTCACAGTGCACAGCTGGGGGGGTAAGGAGGGGAGTTATCACGTCACAGTGCACAGCTGGGGGGGGGTAAGGAGGGGAGTTATCACATCACAGTGCACAGCTGGGGGGGGGGGGGGGGGGAAGGAGGGGAGTTATCACGTCACAGTGCACAGCTGGGGGGGTAAGGAGGGAGTTATCACGTCACAGTGCACAGCTGGGGGGGTACGGAGGGGAGTTATCACATCACAGTGCACAGCTGGGGGGGTACGGAGGGGAGTTATCACATCACAGTGCACAGCTGGGGGGGGTAAGGAGGGGAGTTATCACGTCACAGTGCACAGCTGGGGGGGTAAGGAGGGAGTTATCACGTCACAGTGCACAGCTGGGGGGGTAAGGAGGGGGTTATCACGTCACAGTGCACAGCTGGGGGGGTAAGGAGGGGAGTTATCACGTCACAGTGCACAGCTGGGGGGGTAAGGAGGGAGTTATCACGTCACAGTGCACAGCTGGGGGGGTAAGGAGGGGAGTTATCACGTCACAGTGCACAGCTGGGGGGGGCAAGGAGGGGAGTTATCACGTCACAGTGCACAGCTGGGGGGGTAAGGAGGGAGTTATCACGTCACAGTGCACAGCTGGGGGGGTAAGGAGGGGAGTTATCACGTCACAGTGCACAGCTGGGGGGGTAAGGAGGGGAGTTATCACGTCACAGTGCACAGCTGGGGGGGGTAAGGAGGGGAGTTATCACATCACAGTGCACAGCTGGGGTAAGGAGGGGAGTTATCACGTCACAGTGCACAGCTGGGGGGGGTAAGGAGGGGAGTTATCACGTCACAGTGCACAGCTGGGGGGGTAAGGAGGGAGTTATCACGTCACAGTGCACAGCTGGGGGGGGTAAGGAGGGGAGTTATCACGTCACAGTGCACAGCTGGGGGGGTAAGGAGGGAAGTTATCACGTCACAGTGCACAGCTGGGGGGGTAAGGAGGGAGTTATCACGTCACAGTGCACAGCTGGGGGGGTAAGGAGGGGAGTTATCACGTCACAGTGCACAGCTGGGGGGGGGTAAGTAGGGAGTTATCACGTCACAGTGCACAGCTGGGGGGGGTAAGGAGGGGGGTTACCACGTCACAGTGCACAGCTGGGGGGTAAGGAGGGGAGTTATCACGTCACAGTGCACAGCTGGGGGGGTAAGGAGGGGAGTTATCACGTCACAGTGCACAGCTGGGGTAAGGAGGGAGTTACCACGTCACAGTGCACAGCTGGGGGGGTAAGGAGGGGAGTTATCACGTCACAGTGCACAGCTGGGGTAAGGAGGGGAGTTATCACGTCACAGTGCACAGCTGGGGTAAGGAGGGGAGTTATCACGTCACAGTGCACAGCTGGGGGGGGATAAGGAGGGGAGTTATCACGTCACAGTGCACAGCTGGGGGGGATAAGGAGGGGAGTTATCACGTCACAGTGCACAGCTGGGGGGTAAGGAGGGAGTTATCACGTCACAGTGCACAGCTGGGGTAAGGAGGTGAGTTATCACGTCACAGTGCACAGCTGGGTGGGGGGGTAAGGAGGGGGGTTACCACGTCACAGTGCACAGCTGGGGGGGTAAGGAGGGAGTTATCACGTCACAGTGCACAGCTGGGGGGGTAAGGAGGGAGTTATCACGTCACAGTGCACAGCTGGGGGGGTAAGGAGGGGAGTTATCACGTCACAGTGCACAGCTGGGGTAAGGAGGGGAGTTATCACGTCACAGTGCACAGCTGGGGGGGTAAGGAGGGGACGTATCACGTCACAGTGCACAGCTGGGGTAAGGAGGGGAGTTATCACGTCACAGTGCACAGCTTGGGGGGTAAGGAGGTGAGTTACCACGTCACAGTGCACAGCTGGGGGGGTAAGGAGGGAGTTATCACGTCACAGTGCACAGCTGGGGGGGTAAGGAGGGGAGTTATCACGTCACAGTGCACAGCTGGGGGGGTAAGGAGGGAGTTATCACGTCACAGTGCACAGCTGGGGTAAGGAGGGGAGTTATCACGTCACAATGCACAGCTGGGGGGGGATAAGGAGGGGAGTTATCACGTCACAGTGCACAGCTGGGGGGTAAGGAGGGAGTTATCACGTCACAGTGCACAGCTGGGGTAAGGAGGGGAGTTATCACGTCACAGTGCACAGCTGGGTGGGGGGGTAAGGAGAGGGGTTACCACGTCACAGTGCATAGCTGGGGTAAGGAGGGGAGTTATCACGTCACAGTGCACAGCTGGGGGGGGGGGGGGTAAGGAGGGGGGTTACCACGTCACAGTGCACAGCTGGGGGGGTAAGGAGGGGAGTTACCACGTCACAGTGCACAGCTGGGGGGGTAAAGAGGGGAGTTATCACGTCACAGTGCACAGCTGGGGGGGTAAGGAGGGAGTTATCACGTCACAGTGCACAGCTGGGGTAAGGAGGGGAGTTACCACGTCACAGTGCACAGCTGGGGGGTAAGGAGGGGAGTTATCACGTCACAGTGCACAGCTGGGGGGTAAGGAGGGGAGTTATCACATCACAGTGCACAGCTGGGGGGGGGGGGTAAGGAGGGGAGTTATCACGTCACAGTGCACAGCTGGGGGGTAAGGAGGGAGTTATCACGTCACAGTGCACAGCTGGGGGGGTACGGAGGGGAGTTATCACATCACAGTGCACAGCTGGGGGGGTAAGGAGGGGAGTTATCACGTCACAGTGCACAGCTGGGGGGGTAAGGAGGGAGTTATCACATCACAGTGCACAGCTGGGGGGGGGGTAAGGAGGGGAGTTATCACATCACAGTGCACAGCTGGGCGGGTAAGGAGGGGAGTTATCACATCACAGTGCACAGCTGGGGGGTAAGGAGGGAGTTATCACGTCACAGTGCACAGCTGGGGGGGTAAGGAGGGGAGTTATCACGTCACAGTGCACAGCTGGTGGGGTAAGGAGGGGGGTTACCACGTCACAGTGCACAGCTGGGGGGTAAGGAGGGGAGTTATCACGTCACAGTGCACAGCTGGGGGGGTAAGGAGGGGAGTTATCACGTCACAGTGTACAGCTGGGGGGGGTAAGGAGGGGAGTTATCACGTCACAGTGCACAGCTGGGGGGGTAAGGAGGGAGTTATCACGTCACAGTGTACAACTGGGGGGGGTAAGGAGGGGAGTTATCACGTCACAGTGCACAGCTGGGGGTGTAAGGAGGGGAGTTATCATGTCACAGTGCACAGCTGGGGGGTAAGGAGGGGAGTTATCACGTCACAATGCACAGCTGGGGTAAGGAGGGGAGTTATCACGTCAGTGCACAGCTGGGGGGGTAAGGAGGGGAGTTATCACATCACAGTGCACAGCTGGGGGGTAAGGAGGGGAGTTATCACGTCACAGTGCACAGCTGGGGTGTAAGGAGGGGAGTTATCACGTCACAGTGCACAGCTGGGGGGGTAAGGAGGGGAGTTACCACGTCACAGTGCACAGCTGGGGTGTAAGGAGGGGAGTTATCACGTCACAGTGCACAGCTGGGGGGGTAAGGAGGAGAGTTATCACGTCACAGTGCACAGCTGGGGGGGTAAGGAGGGGAGTTACCACGTCACAGTGCACAGCTGGGGTAAGGAGGGAGTTATCACGTCACAGTGCACAGCTGGGGGGTAAGGAGGGGAGTTATCACATCACAGTGCACAGCTGGCGGGTGGGGGGGTAAGGAGGGGAGTTATCACGTCACAGTGCACAGCTGGGGGGGTAAGGAGGGAGTTATCACGTCACAGTGCACAGCTGGGGGGGTACGGAGGGGAGTTATCACATCACAGTGCACAGCTGGGGGGGGTAAGGAGGGGAGTTATCACGTCACAGTGCACAGCTGGGGGGGTAAGGAGGGGAGTTATCACATCACAGTGCACAGCTGGGCGGGTAAGGAGGGGAGTTATCACATCACAGTGCACAGCTGGGGGGGTAAGGAGGGGAGTTATCACGTCACAGTGCACAGCTGGGGGGGGGTAAGTAGGGAGTTATCACGTCACAGTGCACAGCTGGGGGGGGTAAGGAGGGGGGTTACCACGTCACAGTGCACAGCTGGGGGGTAAGGAGGGGAGTTATCACGTCACAGTGCACAGCTGGGGGGGTAAGGAGGGGAGTTATCACGTCACAGTGTACAGCTGGGGGGGGTAAGGAGGGGAGTTATCACGTCACAGTGCACAGCTGGGGGGGTAAGGAGGGAGTTATCACGTCACAGTGTACAACTGGGGGGGGGTAAGGAGGGGAGTTATCACGTCACAGTGCACAGCTGGGGTAAGGAGGGGAGTTATCACGTCACAGTGCACAGCTGGGGGGGTAAGGAGGGAGTTATCACGTCACAGTGTACAGCTGGGGGGGGTAAGGAGGGGAGTTATCACGTCACAGTGCACAGCTGGGGGGGTAAGGAGGGGAGTTATCACGTCACAATGCACAGCTGGGGTAAGGAGGGGAGTTATCACGTCAGTGCACAGTTGGGGGGGTAAGGAGGGGAGTTATCACATCACAGTGCACAACTGGGGTAAGGAGGGGAGTTATCACGTCACAGTGAACAGCTGGGGTAAGGAGGGGAGTTATCACGTCACAGTGCACAGCTGGGGGGGTAAGGAGGGGAGTTATCACGTCACAGTGCACAGCTGGGGTAAGGAGGGGAGTTATCACGTCACAGTGCACAGCTGGGGGGTAAGGAGGGGAGTTATCACGTCACAGTGCACAGCTGGGGTGTAAGGAGGGGAGTTATCACGTCACAGTGCACAGCTGGGGGGGTAAGGAGGAGAGTTATCACGTCACAGTGCACAGCTGGGGGGGTAAGGAGGGGAGTTACCACGTCACAGTGCACAGCTGGGGTAAGGAGGGAGTTATCACGTCACAGTGCACAGCTGGGGGGTAAGGAGGGGAGTTATCACATCACAGTGCACAGCTGGGGGGGGGGTAAGGAGGGGAGTTATCACGTCACAGTGCACAGCTGGGGGGGTAAGGAGGGAGTTATCACGTCACAGTGCACAGCTGGGGGGGTACGGAGGGGAGTTATCACATCACAGTGCACAGCTGGGGGGGTAAGGAGGGGAGTTATCACGTCACAGTGCACAGCTGGGGGGGTAAGGAGGGGAGTTATCACGTCACAGTGCACAGCTGGGGGGGGTAAGGAGGGGGGTTACCACGTCACAGTGCACAGCTGGGGGGTAAGGAGGGGAGTTATCACGTCACAGTGCACAGCTGGGGGGGTAAGGAGGGGAGTTATCACGTCACAGTGTACAGCTGGGGGGGGTAAGGAGGGGAGTTATCACGTCACAGTGCACAGCTGGGGTGGTAAGGAGGGAGTTATCACGTCACAGTGTACAACTGGGGGGGGGTAAGGAGGGGAGTTATCACGTCACAGTGCACAGCTGGGGTAAGGAGGGGAGTTATCACGTCACAGTGCACAGCTGGGGGGGTAAGGAGGGAGTTATCACGTCACAGTGTACAGCTGGGGGGGTAAGGAGGGGAGTTATCACGTCACAGTGCACAGCTGGGGGGGTAAGGAGGGAGTTATCACGTCACAGTGTACAACTGGGGGGGGGTAAGGAGGGGAGTTATCACGTCACAGTGCACAGCTGGGGTAAGGAGGGAGTTATCACGTCACAGTGTACAACTGGGGGGGGGTAAGGAGGGGAGTTATCACGTCACAGTGCACAGCTGGGGGGTAAGGAGGGGAGATTTCACGTCACAATGCTCAGCTGGGGTAAGGAGGGGAGTTATCACGTCAGTGCACAGCTGGGGGGGTAAGGAGGGGAGTTATCACATCACAGTGCACAGCTGGGGTAAGGAGGGGAGTTATCACGTCACAGTGCACAGCTGGGGGGGTAAGGAGGGGAGTTATCACATCACAGTGCACAGCTGGGGGGTAAGGAGGGGAGTTATCACGTCACAGTGCACAGCTGGGGTGTAAGGAGGGGAGTTATCACGTCACAGTGCACAGCTGGGGGGGTAAGGAGGGGAGTTATCACGTCACAGTGCACAGCTGGGGGGGGGGGGGGTAAGGAGGGGAGTTATCACATCACAGTGCACAGCTGGGGGGGGGGGGGGGAAGGAGGGGAGTTATCACGTCACAGTGCACAGCTGGGGGGGTAAGGAGGGAGTTATCACGTCACAGTGCACAGCTGGGGGGGTACGGAGGGGAGTTATCACATCACAGTGCACAGCTGGGGGGGTACGGAGGGGAGTTATCACATCACAGTGCACAGCTGGGGGGGGTAAGGAGGGGAGTTATCACGTCACAGTGCACAGCTGGGGGGGTAAGGAGGGAGTTATCACGTCACAGTGCACAGCTGGGGGGGTAAGGAGGGGGTTATCACGTCACAGTGCACAGCTGGGGGGGGTAAGGAGGGGAGTTATCACGTCACAGTGCACAGCTGGGGGGGTAAGGAGGGAGTTATCACGTCACAGTGCACAGCTGGGGGGGTAAGGAGGGGGTTATCACGTCACAGTGCACAGCTGGGGGGGGTAAGGAGGGGAGTTATCACGTCACAGTGCACAGCTGGGGGGGTAAGGAGGGGAGTTATCACGTCACAGTGCACAGCTGGGGGGGGTAAGGAGGGGAGTTATCACATCACAGTGCACAGCTGGGGTAAGGAGGGGAGTTATCACGTCACAGTGCACAGCTGGGGGGGGTAAGGAGGGGAGTTATCACGTCACAGTGCACAGCAGGGGGGGTAAGGAGGGGAGTTATCACGTCACAGTGCACAGCTGGGGGGGTAAGGAGGGAGTTATCACGTCACAGTGCACAGCTGGGGGGGGTAAGGAGGGGAGTTATCACGTCACAGTGCACAGCTGGGGGGGTAAGGAGGGGAGTTATCACGTCACAGTGCACAGCTGGGGGGGTAAGGAGGGAGTTATCACGTCACAGTGCACAGCTGGGGGGGTAAGGAGGGGAGTTATCACGTCACAGTGCACAGCTGGGGGGGGCTAAGTAGGGAGTTATCACGTCACAGTGCACAGCTGGGGGGGGTAAGGAGGGGAGTTACCACGTCACAGTGCACAGCTGGGGGGTAAGGAGGGGAGTTATCACGTCACAGTGCACAGCTGGGGGGGTAAGGAGGGGAGTTATCACGTCACAGTGTACAGCTGGGGGGGGTAAGGAGGGGAGTTATCACATCACAGTGCACAGCTGGGGGGGGGGGGGGGAAGGAGGGGAGTTATCACGTCACAGTGCACAGCTGGGGGGGGGTAAGGAGGGGAGTTATCACGTCACAGTGCACAGCTGGGGGGGTAAGGAGGGGAGTTATCACGTCACAGTGCACAGCTGGGGGGGGGGTAAGTAGGGAGTTATCACGTCACAGTGCACAGCTGGGGGGGGTAAGGAGGGGGGTTACCACGTCACAGTGCACAGCTGGGGGGTAAGGAGGGGAGTTATCACGTCACAGTGCACAGCTGGGGGGGTAAGGAGGGAGTTATCACGTCACAGTGCACAGCTGGGGGGTAAGGAGGGGAGTTATCACGTCACAGTGCACAGCTGGGGGGGTAAGGAGGGGAGTTATCACGTCACAGTGCACAGCTGGGGGGGGTAAGGAGGGGAGTTATCACGTCACAGTGCACAGCTGGGGGGGTAAGGAGGGAGTTATCACGTCACAGTGCACAGCTGGGGGGGTAAGGAGGGAGTTATCACATCACAGTGCACAGCTGGGGTAAGGAGGGGAGTTATCACGTCACAGTGCACAGCTGGGGTAAGGAGGGGAGTTATCACGTCACAGTGCACAGCTGGGGGGGTAAGAAGGGAGTTATCACGTCACAATGCACAGCTGGGGTAAGGAGGGGAGTTATCACGTCAGTGCACAGCTGGGGGGGTAAGGAGGGGAGTTATCACATCACAGTGCACAGCTGGGGTAAGGAGGGGAGTTATCACGTCACAGTGCACAGCTGGGGTAAGGAGGGGAGTTATCACGTCACAGTGCACAGCTGGGGGGTAAGGAGGGGAGTTATCACGTCACAGTGCACAGCTGGGGTGTAAGGAGGGGAGTTATCACGTCACAGTGCACAGCTGGGGGGGTAAGGAGGGGAGTTACCACGTCACAGTGCACAGCTGGGGTGTAAGGAGGGGAGTTATCACGTCACAGTGCACAGCTGGGGGGGTAAGGAGGAGAGTTATCACGTCACAGTGCACAGCTGGGGGGGTAAGGAGGGGAGTTACCACGTCACAGTGCACAGCTGGGGTAAGGAGGGAGTTATCACGTCACAGTGCACAGCTGGGGGGTAAGGAGGGGAGTTATCACATCACAGTGCACAGCTGGGGGGGGGGGGGGGTAAGGAGGGGAGTTATCACGTCACAGTGCACAGCTGGGGGGGTAAGGAGGGGAGTTATCACGTCACAGTGCACAGCTGGGGGGGTAAGGAGGGGAGTTATCACGTCACAGTGCACAGCTGGGGGGGTAAGGAGTGGAGTTATCACGTCACAGTGCACAGCTGGGGGGGTAAGGAGGGAGTTATCACATCACAGTGCACAGCTGGGGGGGTAAGGAGTGGAGTTATCACGTCACAGTGCACAGCTGGGGGGGTAAGGAGGGAGTTATCACGTCACAGTGCACAGCTGGGGGGTAAGGAGGGGAGTTATCACGTCACAGTGCACAGCTGGGGGGGTAAGGAGGGGAGTTATCACGTCACAGTGCACAGCTGGGGGGGGTAAGGAGGGGAGTTATCACGTCACAGTGCACAGCTGGGGGGGTAAGGAGGGAGTTATCACGTCACAGTGCACAGCTGGGGGGGTAAGGAGGGAGTTATCACATCACAGTGCACAGCTGGGGTAAGGAGGGGAGTTATCACGTCACAGTGCACAGCTGGGGTAAGGAGGGGAGTTATCACGTCACAGTGCACAGCTGGGGGGGTAAGAAGGGAGTTATCACGTCACAATGCACAGCTGGGGTAAGGAGGGGAGTTATCACGTCAGTGCACAGCTGGGGGGGTAAGGAGGGGAGTTATCACATCACAGTGCACAGCTGGGGTAAGGAGGGGAGTTATCACGTCACAGTGCACAGCTGGGGTAAGGAGGAGAGTTATCACGTCACAGTGCACAGCTGGGGGGTAAGGAGGGGAGTTATCACGTCACAGTGCACAGCTGGGGTGTAAGGAGGGGAGTTATCACGTCACAGTGCACAGCTGGGGGGGTAAGGAGGGGAGTTACCACGTCACAGTGCACAGCTGGGGTGTAAGGAGGGGAGTTATCACGTCACAGTGCACAGCTGGGGGGGTAAGGAGGAGAGTTATCACGTCACAGTGCACAGCTGGGGGGGTAAGGAGGGGAGTTACCACGTCACAGTGCACAGCTGGGGTAAGGAGGGAGTTATCACGTCACAGTGCACAGCTGGGGGGTAAGGAGGGGAGTTATCACATCACAGTGCACAGCTGGGGGGGGGGGGTAAGGAGGGGAGTTATCACGTCACAGTGCACAGCTGGGGGGGTAAGGAGGGGAGTTATCACGTCACAGTGCACAGCTGGGAGGGTAAGGAGGGGAGTTATCATGTCACAGTGCACAGCTGGGGGGGTAAGGAGGGAGTTATCACGTCACAGTGAACAGCTGGGGGGGTAAGGAGGGGAGTTATCACGTCACAGTGCACAGCTGGGGGTGTAAGGAGGGGAGTTATCACGTCACAGTGCACAGCTGGGGGGGTAAGGAGGGAGTTATCATGTCACAGTGCACAGCTGGGGGGGTAAGGAGGGGAGTTATCACGTCACAGTGCACAGCTGGGGGGGTAAGGAGGGGAGTTATCACGTCACAGTGCACAGCTGGGGGGGTAAGGAGGGAGTTATCACGTCACAGTGCACAGCTGGGGTAAGGAGGGGAGTTATCACGTCACAGTGCACAGCTGGGGGGGGGTAAGGAGGGGAGTTATCACGTCACAGTGCACAGCTGGGGTAAGGAGGGGAGTTATCACGTCACAGTGCACAGCTGGGGGGGGGGGGGGGTAAGGAGGGGGGTTACCACGTCACAGTGCATAGCTGGGGTTAGGAGGGGAGTTATCACGTCACAGTGCACAGCTGGGGGGGGGGGTAAGGAGGGGGGTTACCACGTCACAGTGCACAGCTGGAGGGGTAAGGAGGAGAGTTATCACGTCACAGTGCACAGCTGGGGGGGTAAGGAGGGAGCTTTCACGTCACAGTGCACAGCTGGGGTAAGGAGGGGAGTTATCACGTCACAGTGCACAGCTGGAGGGGTAAGGAGGAGAGTTATCACGTCACAGTGCACAGCTGGGGGGGGGGGGTAAGGAGGGGAGTTATCACGTCACAGTGCACAGCTGTGGTAAGGAGGGGAGTTATCACGTCACAGTGCACAGCTGGGGGGGGGGGGGGGTAAGGAGGGGAGTTATCATGTCACAGTGCACAGCTGGGGGGGTAAGGAGGGGAGTTATCATGTCACAGTGCACAGCTGGGGGGTAAGGAGGGGAGTTATCACGTCACAGTGCACAGCTTGGGGGGGGGGGGGTAAGGAGGGGAGTTATCATGTCACAGTGCACAGCTCGGGGGGTAAGGAGGGAGTTATCACGTCACAGTGCACAGCTGGGGGGGTAAGGAGGGAGTTATCACGTCACAGTGCACAGCTGGGGGGGTAAGGAGGGAGTTATCACGTCACAATGCACAGCTGGGGGGGGGTAAGGAGGGGAGTTATCACGTCACAGTGCACAGCTGGGGGGGGTAAGGAGGGGAGTTATCACGTCACAGTGCACAGCTGGGGTAAGGAGGGGAGTTATCACGTCACAGTGCACAGCTGGGGTAAGGAGGGGAGTTATCACGTCACAGTGCACAGCTGGGGGGTAAGGAGGGGAGTTATCACGTCAGTGCACAGCTGGGGGGTAAGGAGGGGAGTTATCACGTCACAGTGCACAGCTGGGGGGGTAAGGAGGGGAGTTATCACGTCACAGTGCACAGCTGGGGGGGTAAGGAGGGGAGTTATCACGTCACAGTGCACAGCTTGGGGGGGGGGGTAAGGAGGGGAGTTATCACGTCACAGTGCACTGCTGGGGGGTAAGGAGGGGAGTTATCACGTCACAGTGCACTGCTGGGGGGGTAAGGAGGGGAGTTATCACGTCACAGTGCACAGCTGGGGGGGTAAGGAGGGGAGTTATCACGTCACAGTGCACAGCTGGGGGGGTAAGGAGGGGGTTATCACATCACAGTGCACAGCTGGGGGGGTAAGGAGGGAGTTATCACGTCACAGTGCACAGCTGGGGGGGTAAGGAGGGGAGCTATCACATCACAGTGCACAGCTGGGGGGGTAAGGAGGGGAGTTATCACGTCACAGTGCACAGCTGGGGGGGTAAGGAGGGAGTTATCACGTCACAGTGCACAGCTGGGGGGGTAAGGAGGGGAGTTATCACGTCACAGTGCACAGCTGGGGGGGTAAGGAGGGGAGTTATCACGTCACAGTGCACAGCTGGGGGGGTAAGGAGGGGGGTTACCACGTCACAGTGCACAGCTGGGGGGTAAGGAGGGGAGTTATCACGTCACAGTGCACAGCTGGGGGGGTAAGGAGGGGAGTTATCACGTCACAGTGCACAGCTGGGGGGGTAAGGAGGGAGTTATCACGTCACAGTGCACAGCTGGGGGGGTAAGGAGGGGAGTTATCACGTCACAGTGCACAGCTTGGGGGGGGGGTAAGGAGGGGAGTTATCACGTCACAGTGCACAGCTGGGGTAAGGAGGGGAGTTATCACGTCACAGTGCACAGCTGGGGGGGTAAGGAGGGGAGTTATCACGTCACAGTGCACAGCTGGTGTAAGGAGGGGAGTTATCACGTCACAGTGCACAGCTGGGGGGGTAAGGAGGGAGTTATCACGTCACAGTGCACAGCTGGGGGGGTAAGGAGGGGAGTTATCACGTCACAGTGCACAGCTTGGGGGGGGTAAGGAGGGGAGTTATCACGTCACAGTGCACAGCTGGGGTAAGGAGGGGAGTTATCACGTCACAGTGCACAGCTGGGGGGGTAAGGAGGGGAGTTATCACGTCACAGTGCACAGCTGGTGTAAGGAGGGGAGTTATCACGTCACAGTGTACAGCTGGGGGGGTAAGGAGGGGAGTTATCACATCACAGTGCACAGCTGGGGTAAGGAGGGGAGTTATCACGTCACAGTGCACAGCTGGGGGGGTAAGGAGGGAGTTATCACGTCACAGTGCACAGCTGGGGGGGTAAGGAGGGGAGTTATCACGTCACAGTGCACAGCTGGGGGGGTAAGGAGGGGAGTTATCACGTCACAGTGCACAGCTGGGGGGGTAAGGAGGGGAGTTATCACGTCACAGTGCACAGCTGGGGGGGTAAGGAGGGGAGTTATCACGTCACAGTGCACAGCTGGGGGGGTAAGGAGGGAGTTATCACGTCACAGTGCACAGCTGGGGGGGTAAGGAGGGGAGTTATCACGTCACAGTGCACAGCTGGGGGGGGTAAGGAGGGGAGTTATCACGTCACTGTGCACAGCTGGTGTAAGGAGGGGAGTTATCACGTCAGTGTACAGCTGGGGGGGGTAAGGAGGGGAGTTATCACGTCACAGTGCACAGCTGGGGGGGTAAGGAGGGAGTTATCACGTCACAGTGTACAGCTGGGGGGGGTAAGGAGGGGAGTTATCACTCACAGTGCACAGCTGGGGGGTAAGGAGGGGAGTTATCACGTCACAGTGCACAGCTGGGGGGGTAAGGAGGGGAGTTATCACGTCACAGTGCACAGCTGGGGGGGTAAGGAGGGGAGTTATCACGTCACAGTGCACAGCTGGGGGGGTAAGGAGGGGAGTTATCACGTCACAGTGCACAGCTGGGGGGGGTAAGGAGGGGAGTTATCACGTCACAGTGCACAGCTGGGGGGGTAAGGAGGGAGTTATCACGTCACAGTGCACAGCTGGGGGGGTAAGGAGGGAGTTATCACGTCAGTGTACAGCTGGGGGGGGTAAGGAGGGGAGTTATCACGTCACAGTGCACAGCTGGGGTAAGGAGGGGAGTTATCACGTCACAGTGCACAGCTGGGGTAAGGAGGGGAGTTATCACGTCACAGTGCACAGCTGGGGGGGTAAGGAGGGAGTTATCACGTCACAGTGTACAGCTGGGGGGGGTAAGGAGGGGAGTTATCACGTCACAGTGCACAGCTGGGGGGGTAAGGAGGGGAGTTATCACGTCACAGTGCACAGCTGGGGGGGTAAGGAGGGGAGTTATCACGTCACAGTGCACAGCTGGGGTAAGGAGGGAGTTATCACGTCACAGTGCACAGCTGGGGGGTAAGGAGGGGAGTTATCACGTCACAGTGCACAGCTGGGGGGGTAAGGAGGGAGTTATCACGTCACAGTGCACAGCTGGGGGGGTAAGGAGGGGAGTTATCACGTCACAGTGCACAGCTGGGGGGGTAAGGAGGGGAGTTATCACGTCACAGTGCACAGCTGGGGGGGTAAGGAGGGGAGTTATCACGTCACAGTGCACAGCTGGGGGGGTAAGGAGGGGAGTTACCACGTCACAGTGCACAGCTCGGGGGTAAGGAGGGGAGTTACCACGTCACAGTGCACAGCTGGGGGGGTAAGGAGGGGAGTTACCACGTCACAGTGCACAGCTGGGGGGGGGTAAGGAGGGGGGTTACCACGTCACAGTGCACAGCTGGGGGGGGCAAGGAGGGGAGTTACCACGTCACAGTGCACAGCTGGGTAAGGAGGGAGTTATCACGTCATAGTGCACAGCTGGGGGAGGTAAGGAGGGGAGTTATCACGTCACAGTGCACAGCTGGGGGGGTAAGGAGGGGAGTTATCACGTCACAGTGCACAGCTGGGGGGGTAAGGAGGGGAGTTACCACGTCACAGTGCACAGCTGGGGGGGGCAAGGAGGGGAGTTACCACGTCACAGTGCACAGCTGGGGTAAGGAGGGAGTTATCACGTCATAGTGCACAGCTGGGGAGGTAAGGAGGGGAGTTATCACGTCACAGTGCACAGCTGGGGGGGGTAAGGAGGGGAGTTACCACGTCACAGTGCACAGCTGGGGGGGGGTAAGGAGGGGGGTTACCACGTCAGTGCACAGCTGGGGGGGGCAAGGAGGGGAGTTACCACGTCACAGTGCACAGCTGGGGTAAGGAGGGAGTTATCACGTCATAGTGCACAGCTGGGGGAGGTAAGGAGGGGAGTTATCACGTCACAGTGCACAGCTGGGGGGTAAGGAGGGGAGTTATCACGTCACAGTGCACAGCTGGGGGGGTAAGGAGGGGAGTTACCACGTCACAGTGCACAGCTGGGGGGGGTAAGGAGGGGGGTTACCACGTCACAGTGCACAGCTGGGGGGGGCAAGGAGGGGAGTTACCACGTCACAGTGCACAGCTGGGGGGTAAGGAGGGAAGTTAGAGAGTGTGATCTGCACAGTAACTATCAATTCCCTCATAACAGTAAGGAACATGGGTTAGCTCTGGAGAAAGCTTTATAACTAAGTGGGGTGTGTTAATCGTGCCGTCGTGGGAAAATGCTTTGTGTACTGTGTTGACAGCACATTTTCACACAACCCCGGGATCAGTTAGTACTGCATTCTCACGCTGACTTTCATCTGCACACGAGTCCCCAGTTTCAAACTTATCCGTCCCGTCTTCCCACAGCAGCTTGGATGTCATCTGGTCACGTCACAGCTACTCAAAGACAATCAGAAACTAGTCGTATAAAGGATATCAGTTGAGTGTGCCTCTGGCGCTCAATGCTAGGCTCAGCTTCCTTGCCAGCAGATTCTGGACCCTCGACTCTGGAATATCGCTGACTTTACTGCTGCTCGTTGGCGAGATGTCAGGTGATGAGCGAATTCCCCGGCCCTGCTTACAGAAACCCACCGTGGAATCGTTCACAGCCACCCTAAGTACTCGCAGCATTGCTAGAGAAATGCTGAAGGGAAATGAATGGGACTGAAAAAGCTGATGAATCCCCTGGGCCGGATAATATACATCTCGGGGTGCTAAAGGAGGCGGCCGTGGAAATAGTGGATGTGTTGGCTGTTAACTTAGAATCATCGGGCAGCACGTGGGTTAGCACTGCTGCCTCACGGTGCCGAGGTCCCAGGTTCGATCCCGGCCCCGGGGTTACTGTCCGTGTGGAGTTTGCACATTCTCCCCGTGTCTGCGTGGGTCTTCCCCCCCCCACAACCCAAATATGTGCAGGGTCGGTGGATTGGCCGCGCTAAATTGCCCCTTAATTGGAAAAATAAATTGGGGTGCATTAAATTTTTTTATTTTTTTTTAAACTTAGAATCATAGAATTTACAGTGCAGAAGGAGACCATTCAGCCCATCGAGTCGGCACCGGCCCCTGGAAAGAGCACCCAACCCAAGCCCACACCTCCACCCCATCTCCGCAACCCAACAACTCCACTCAACCTTTTGGGACACTAAGGGCAATTTAGCATGTCCAATCCACCTAACCCGGCACGTCTTTGGACTGTGGGAGGAAACCGGAGCACCCGGAGGAAACCCACGCACACACGGGGGAGAACGTGCAGACTCCGCACAGACAGTGACCCAAGCGGGGAATCGAAACTGGGACCCTGGCGCTGTGAAGCCACAGTGCTAACCACTGTGCTACTGTGCTGGCACTACGAATTGGTTTGCACGAAACAGAGTAGAACAGAGTAGGAATTGGTGGGTTTTTTCCCCAAAGGGGCAGGCGGGGTGACGAGTGGGGCCCTGCCACGACCAGTGCTTGGGCCCAGCTATTTACAAAGCACATCAATGATTTAGATGAGGGAAC